>NW_015647946.1:64445-93462 GCF_001515625.1 Sinocyclocheilus rhinocerous | reverse complement strand
GCAATGGTACAGTTGAGGCATGAGGATCTAATACAAAAGGCTAATCATCTGGAGTAAAGTTACTGGCAGCGGATTGTCTCCCTCTTCCACAATGTTGACAATGTGCCTCTGAAGGAAAGTCAGTGTATTTTTCAGGTGTGGTGGATATGCAATGTTGAAAGCAAAATACATACAGAAGGCTGTTATGAAGGCTTCATCAAGGCTGGTGCACTGGCACATGTCTATTCCATCTACTTTCACCACACTGAGCCCTCCTCCTATGATTGCCATTTTCCAGTCAGTATCCATGGTTGGAATGGTTGGAAAGGGTGTAGCAGGGTCCCCCTACATTAAAAATAATAATAATAATACAAAATTAATTTAATAAATTTAATACAGCCTCTTTGGCTCAGACAGTATAGCTACATACAGTGCAGAACTGCAAAAACAATTAGAAGGCTAATGTATAAGGTTCACAATATATGATGCATTTCATGTTCTTGTAAAAGATGTTAATGATTTTTTTTATTACTATACTCACTCCAGCAGGTGTCCTTAAGTATGGGTATTTTTTGAGTACATCCTCCACAGACATTCCTTCCATGCTTTCTCAACGTCTCCAGGAGAATGTTCGTGCCATGTGGTCTTGGACAGTGGAGATGTCTGAATGTGTTTTCCGATACTCACTTTGTAGCACATTCACTTGGGCCTCAACAGACTTTGAATCCTCCCCAACACAAGTTTCCTTCATCAGAACAACAGAAACAGATAATGCTTAGACCATGACAGATAATGACAGCTAAGACAGATATGTGAAACATCTAAACACTTATTGAACAATAAGGTGCTTTAGATAAAAAAAAATAGAAAAACACATTGAACTGCATAAACATTAAGACGATGGTCAGGCAGTGAAAAAGTGGAATTTAAATGTCTGTAGTATCTTCCTTACATTGTCCTGCACCAAGTGAAAATGTAAAATTGATTAACAGTGCAAAAATAAATTATGCATATGGCAGTGGGCTTGCATATGCTACACTAGCTGGCTTTTGACACAAACCTGCAAGTGGTGCGCGTTCTGCTTTAAATTTCCGGTTTAGGGACATGTGGCATGTGTGCTAAAGACACAAATTTGACTGTTTGTCATTTTCCAGCAAGTAAAGATTACAAGATATTGTTACTACAATATCTTGTGTGATTATGTTGATAGAGATAAATCAATGGATTAAAAACTATGCAACTTACACAGTCATTTCCTTCCCTGCTGCTGCTATTGGTTATTGCTGTATTTGTAGATTATTGCTGCTGCTGCAAGCAAGTACAGGAACTTGCTACTGCCAATACATAAGCCGATATGGTGCTGTGAGTATTTAAGGCATACTGCTGCTGCACAAATAGCATATAAAATAACCCGTAGCAAATCTATACAGGTGGAGCTGGGGAAGGTAGAGGGTTTCAGAGGAACACTGAAAACGCTCTGCAATGCTCAAGCGAATGCTAATCAGCCATTTAAATGTAAAGCAGCAAGCTCATTGGCTGCATATGCAACATGAACCAATCAGCTTGTGACAAGTCGTTTAGTGCTAAGAATATCATCAGTTATGTTAAGGACCCATCAGCCTGCGCCATCTAGAGTTTCATGACAGAACTCGGTATATATTTGTTGTTTCACAGTGACAGGGCCGCCCCTGCTCTCAGTCAATGAGATTCGACGACCAGAAAGAACTGTTGTGTATATATAGTTACCAGTCAAATGAAATCAGCATTTTAACTATTTTTCTTTTCACTAGGAAGTGGCGTTATTGTTTTTTTGTACAAAATTATTGTTAATGTACATAATGACTTCATCCTAGGCCGGAAGATCGTGTATTGTGCATTTTTCAGCAAAATCTGTGACTTGAATAAAGTCTGAATACTTCATATTAAGAGCATTAATATGGATATTTTTCTTTGTTCTGTTTTGTCATACACCAAACTTCAAACTCATCAACATCACTTTGTTCATTCTTGAAGTGAACTTTGGCCTGTTTGGTGATTAGATTAACAGTTTTGAACTGCACTCTTGAACTGAATGCAATGCTTCCGGTGTGCGATAGGCCAAAAAAGGTCAAAAAGATACAAATATAGTTCATGAATAAAAAAAAAAAAATTATGTTGAATAAAATACTGAAATGAAGCAGAATTCAGAGCATCCACTTACAAACTAAACATGAGCTGCGATTGAATGTCACTATGTAATTTTTTTTAATTGCTTGGATTGTCAGCACAGAGTCACATGGACGACGCACTACACACATCATGCCAAGTTTCTACATATTCTCTGATTTGGGCAGTCGTGGCGTAATGGTTAGAGAGTCGGGCTTGTAACCTGAAGTTTGCGGGTTCAAGTCTCAGGTCCAGCAGGAATTGTCTGTGGGGGGAAGTGAATAATTCAATTAAATTCAAGTTTATTTGTATAGCGCATTTCACGATACAAATCGTTGCAAAGCAACTTTACAGCAAATTAAGGTTCTACAATATTTAGTGGTAGCTTATCAGTGGTGACTGTCAGTTAATGTACATATGGCAGAAATGTACGGAAAAATCAATTAAAGACGTAATCAAACAGACGATGAACACTATTAACAGCAATTATTACTGCCCCCTGCTCCGGGTGTGTGTTCACTACTGTGTGTGTGTGTGCACTTGAATGGGTTAAATGCAGAGCACAAATTCTGTGTATGGGTCACCATACTTGGCCACATGTCACTTCACTTTCACTTTAATCCATCAAGAAAATTCACTGTGTGATGATGATATTCATTCGATACATTCTTGAATCCAGTATATGACTCTTTAACACTCTGCATCCAGTATATGACCCATTGCCGAGTTTTCTTTTTGCTTCTTTTTTCTGGTTGACAGGTGAACATAAAACCAGTTCTGGATTCTTAATTTGTTTGAAGTAAATAAATAAATAAATGAGCATGTTTTAATTGCAAAAATAGCCATTCCCCATTGTTTTCCCCATTTTCCTCATAGGAATGAATAATGATGTTCTGATTGACAGTTGACTTTGTTAGGCACTGGAAATGCAAGTGCTAAGGGGATTGCGATTTTATTTGAATTTTGTGAGGGTTGGAGCAGGACGGGTACAAAGTGAAATAGCTAATGGGTGATTTTCTATTGCAATTGCAAAATGACAGGGTCATAATAACTCGTAAGACATTGGAAATGCAATTGCAAATGGACTTTTGTTTCCGTTTGCAATTTGGCAGACATGTTATATACACGGAAAAGAAAATGGAGACACAAATGCACGATTTGCAATTGCGTGTGGATTGTATGCGTCCACAAATTGAAAATGCAATTCCAAATACAATTTACAATTCCTTTTGAATATTGTCCTAAATGTCATTCCATAGGGCGTGTTTACGTTTTCTGGATGGCCAATCAAAGCGTTTTCACGAGTTTACATGCTCCTTTCGTTCTGCTCAGAGCTGTGAAATGATACGAGCGGAAAGAATGTGATCATGTGTCATGTGATCCGTCTACATGCGTGAGGCTGACTGATCAATACACACACCGAGAAGGATGGCAAACACCGGCAAGACCGAAAAATTCCAGCTGCACGTTCCAAATCTCGCGGAATTATGTCAGGGTAATCGGTGCATTTTGTTTTAAAAGGGTATAGCATGTAGCATGACTGTTTTCTTTCATTGTACTTGAGAAACCCAAGTGACATGATACGAGTCCGAACTTCAAACTGGCTGTTTTAAACAGTTTTGAATTTTTTTTAACGATTCTTTACCTTTATTTGTTTGTTTGTTTGTTTGTATTTCGGCTGATGTAGACTGCAAACACCAGCCATTGCAACATTAAAGTTTTTTTTCTGGCTAATTAAATGTTTTACACAAAGAAATGAATAAAATGCAAATTGTTAAAATTATTAAAATGAAATCATTAAAATTATGTAAACTTTTTACCCACTACAGTAAATCAATGCATTAATGCGTTCGGTCCTAGATGTATAGTCCATTTGTACTAACGTTACTGCGATGAACAACAGCGAGCTAAACATTAACAAAAATTTACTGTGTGCACTTTTAAGTTATCCTTGCATTAATAATATCCTTACAAGTTTTTTTTACTAAGGATTTTCTGACTTTAAGGGATTGGTTGCAGCTGGGCACACTTTTCTTCATTGTATCTATTTGTGTGGGTGTGTGTTTGTGTTACAGTGCTGCAATCAGGACTGAATAAGAATTTTTCTGATGTAAAAGTGTCTGTTACTGACTGTCCAGATCTTACACAAGAGCCTTTTGGGTTTCCTGTCAAGGGTGAGTACAAATGTTATTCCATATGTGTCAAGGTTTTACAGGCTCTTTGAACAACACTTGTTACTCTTTTATTAGGTCTGTGTGGCAAACCTCGTATCACTGATGTGGGAGGTGTACCATATCTGATTCCTTTGGCCCAACCGGACAAGGTGCGTTAATAAACTGTAAATGTGACTGTCATAAAAAACACAATTGTACCCTAACCGATGCAAACTTTCCCCTGTAAGCAGAGGTGGACAGTAACAAAGTACATTTACTTGAGTGTTTACTTTATGCATACTTAAGTATGCCATTAGAGAGCATTTTTGAAAATTTTGCTTTGATGTCAAATTAGGGCTGGGCAAAAATTAATATCTGTATTTTTTGGCCGATTTGCGATATGCAGTATATATCTCTGTGTTTTTGTATTTGTATTTTAAAAAATCTGTATTTAATATATATATATATATATATATATATATTTCATTTACCGCCCAATGTTGTCCAACAAAACAATACATATTAAAGGCTATGAAAACAAATAAAGTGAATGTAACCATGTAAGCCTTTATATTATGTGCAAAAAATGGTTAAAATCACATTTCATTCTAACATTGTAACATTGCAATATAAAAACAAAAATAAGGCTTTTAAAGCGGAAGTTAAATTCACTAAACTAAAAAGAACAAAAGCAGAGTTGTGTTAGGCAATTTTGATTACCCCATTACAGTCACTTTACAGTCAGTGCTATAATAAAAATAGACTTACTTGTAGGTTTAAAAAATTGTATTGTCCAACTACAAATATTTCAGCGAAATGTATATTTTAATATACGAGCCACTTAAACTAATGTGCGAAACGAAACCATAAACTATACTGTCTTACCAGTTTTTAAAGGCCTTAATATGAAGCTTGTCACATGTTTAGAACAAATTAGATTATGCACTTTCTCCGCAGCAGCTCAACAAAAAGTAATTTTATTTGTTGTTTGTTGATTTTTAAATATAAAACTTGGTGAAGTTATTTATGTGTCCGTACTTTTTTAACATATCCAGCACATTTGAACAATACCGTGATAATACTGATAAGCGTGATAATTTTGGTCACTATAATCGTGATAAGAAATTTTCATATCGTTACATCCCTACTGTATATCGATATAAATGGTATTGCCTCATATCGAATCGCTTATAAAGAAAATATCCATATATCATACAAACTCGATATACCGCCCAGCCCTATGTCAAATAAATCTTGCTGTTTTGCTTTTTTGTTAAAGCAGTGTTGCTGTTGTAATGTTATATAGCTACAGTTGTGTTGCTGGGTTCCCTTTAGAACGGTCCCGTTGCGTCGCTGACGCTTTTGGGGAAACTCCTGTTTACTAATGATAATGAAGCCTGATTTGTTCTGCATGAACCAATCGCACTTCAATCCGCCAAAAGGGGAGGAGCCGACCTCTAAATAAGTTGGCTCTAAACGGCATTTCATCAGAATTTTTCTCCTTCAGTGACAAAGATCATCATCTCGCTGACTCTGCAAGCAAGAATCCGAAGAAGGAAGAAGCTCAGCCTGCTGCTCGCCACTGTAGAAGGAGCCCCTGGCAGCGGAAGAAGCCAGAAGCCTTCCCATATGGCCATCCCGCATTCTAAGAGCAAATTTCTGAGCAAATTTCCGAGCAATTTCCTGCGATGTGTGCGTCGCCTGTCTGGGCAGCGCCCACATAGAGGCTGCGCTCACTAGGACGGCATGCTGGCACTAGGCTGACCTGGCTTTACATGCTACTAAGGCCACTGCACAGGCGATCGGCAAGGCCATGGCCAATTTGGTGGTGCTGGAGCGCCACCTTTGGCTGAATTTAATAGAGATCAGGGACGCTGACAAAGTCTTCTTCCTAGACTCGCCAGTCTCTCCTAAGGGACTGATTGGCCCTTCTGTGGATGGGTTTGCTGAGTGGTTTACAGCGTTTAAGTCATCGCAGGCAATGTGCCACTTTCTGCCGAAGCTCACCAATGTGGTGGCTGGTTCAAGTCACCAGAAGGCTCCATCCGCTCAGCCTGCCAAGCCTGTGCCGCTTCAGCCCCAGCCTAAACCTGAGCCTGGGCTTCAGCAGGGCCCCTGGACGGCGAAATGCTACCCGTTTCTGAAGTGCCAAGGTCCCTGCCCCAGCGTTACGTTAGACTCTAAGCCTCAGAAGCTGTCCTGATCCAAACGCTGAAAGGAAGAGGAGAGGATCAGTTCTCACCGAGGCCAGAACTCCCTCAAAGAAAGCTCGCGCTCGCTCTCCATCCCTCTACTTAACACTGAGTGATGGAAGCTCCATTCAAGTTGGGCCCATCCTTCTCATTCAGTGCACGCCCAAGCAAACTGCCACTGTGATAGCGGACCCAAATACTCAAAAGAGCATTTCTCCTCACCTCATTATTACAAATGTCAGTTCCCCGCCCCCATTCGAAAAACTAGAATCACTTGCCATCCTGCTTCAGGCTTGGAAAGCATGCTAACCTTTCTACAAGAACTGTTGGATAAGGGGCACACCCCTTCCACCCTCAAAGTGTATGTGGTAGCCATCGTGGTGAATCATTCTCGTGGCTGGCAAATCAGTCAGCAGAAATGACCTTAATCCGCCTCGTCCTTATACTGTGCTGACTTGGGACTTATCTATAGTCCTCAGAGCCCGATGGGGCCCTCCCTTTGAGCCGCTCCAGTCGTCTGGCTTGCAGCCCCTGTCGTTTAAGACTGCCCTCCTTTCTAGCATCGGTCAAGCGAGTGGGTGAGCTGCAAGCACTGTCAGTCAGTGCTTCCTGTCTTGAGTTTGGGCCTGACGACTGTAGAGTTGTCCTCAAACCAAGACACAGCTATGTGCCGAAAGTGTTCTCCACTGCGTTTAGAGCACAAGTCATCACACTTCTGGCGCTCCCCAATTCAGATGGTGAGCAGGGTCCCAATCCACTCTGCCCGGTTCGGGTTCTTAGAGTGTAGGTTGAGCGCTCTGGCCTGTTTAGGCACTCAGAGCAGTTCTTTGTGTGCTTCGGAGGCCACTCTAAAGGGCTGCGGTTATGAAGCAGAGATCTTGCTGGATAGTTGATGATATAGCCTTGACTTACGCCTCAGCAGGCTTGCAGTACCTTAAAGGTGTGAGGGCCCACTCCACCAGAGGAATGGCCTCTTCCTGGGCTTGTTCCAGCGGGATTTCTGTTGGTGACATTTGTGCGGCCACCGGCTGGTCGTCACTGTTAACCTTCACCAGGTTTTATAAATTGGACATCCTTTTTTCTTATCTAAAGGGAACCGAGGTTATGTTAGTAACCACAGCGTTTTAAAGCAGGTTTGATTTTTTTTTATTTATTATCAGTCTGTTTTATCAGTTTTATTATGAGTCAACAGTTTTATTATTCACTGTTGACTCAGTTCAAATGTGGATGAAGGGCTACACGTAGATGTGTGCACACACTGCCAGAGCTGTGTGAGATTACTACCATGCTGCTTTTGTGGGGGTGGGTAGGGGTGTTAAATAATTATTTTTTTTGTCAACTCACTTGTTTCATTTCTATAGGTTTTTAACATTATAAAAGCTCTTTATTCCAAAGATACTACAAGCTAGTTAGTGTATAGGAGTAATGTATTGTAAGTTGCTTCAGAGGTATTGCAAGTATTACATACAACAACAATAAAACAGTGCATTGACATAAAAAATTAAATTTTCTTTTGGTACTTAAGTACTTTTAAAAGCAAGTACTTCTGTACTTTTACTTAAGTAAAAATCTGTCTTTACAACTTTCTCTTGGAGTAATATTTGACCAGCAGTATCTGTACTTTCACTCAAGTAAGGGAGTTGTGTACTTTGTCCTGCTCTGCCTGTAAGGTGTACAACATGAACACTGTGTCCAAGGAGTGCTGCTTTTGTGGGGGTGGGTAGGGGTGTTAAATAATTTTTTTTTTGTCAACTCACTTGTTTCATTTTTATAGGTTTTTAACATTATAAAAGCTCTTTATTCCAAAGATACTACAAGCTAGTTAGTGTATAGGAGTAATGTATTGTAAGTTGCTTCAGAGGCATAAGGTTTTGCAAGTATTACATAAAACAATTATAAAACAGTGTGTTGACAAAAAATTAAATTTACTTTTGGTACTTAAGTACTTTTAAAAGCAAGTACTTCTGTACTTTTACTTAAGTAAAAATCTGTCTTTACAACTTTCTCTTGGAGTAATATTTGACCAGCAGTATCTGTACTTTCACTCAAGTAAGGGAGTTGTGTACTTTGTCCTGCTCTGCCTGTAAGGTGTACAACATGAACACTGTGTCCAAGGAGGTGGAGCTGCCTGGTGGATTTTTTCTTGGTGCTGGTGCTGTTTCCTGCAAGACAGTTGGCATGAATGGAGAGGTCTGTATAGCTGTACTAAAAGAAGCAGCATGAAGTTTTTCCACATTAAAGTGTTTATACCTAATGAAATGGTAAAAAATCAATGAATGAAAGAAAAAAAACTGATGTGAATTTGCAGTGGCATCAGTAAACAAACATTTTTATTTGTAATGTCAACAAAAAAAGTCATGTCACTACAAAACATATTTTTTGTTTTAAATAAACAGCCTTTTGGTTTAATGTGGAATTCGGTGGGGTTTATAACACTGTTTTGTCACGTTTTTTTCGTAGTTAATGCCTCTGATGCTGACTGAAGCTGAAGGAAGACCTGCAGTGAATGCCAGTTACTTTTCATCCATCAACCCAGTGGATGGAAAATGTCTGCAGGAGAAATACAGCGACAGGTTCCATGACTGTGACTTCGGCCTCCTTGCAAACCTTTATGCATGTGAGGGCAAACCTGGAAAGGTAAAAACCATGGGGACTTTGCTCTTCATATTACACTGACAGAATTGCAGCGCTATAATCCTAATAATACTGTGATGTATTTCCTTTTGTAATGGCCAAAAATGATGAAATGGTTATCAGGAGTGAGCTATTGATAATTATTACAGAACCCAAAACTACTTGAAAGGCATTTATTGAATATTTGCGCACTGCTGTTCATGTGGATTTTTCAAATGTTTTTAAAATAAGTCTCTTGCTCGCCAAGACCACATTTATTTGATTAAAATACAATAAAAACAATAATTTTGTGAAGTATTACAATTTAAAATAACTTAATTTTTATATATTTTGAAATGTAATTTATTCCTGTGATGGCAAAGCTGAATTTACAGCAGCCATTTGTCCAGTCTTCAGTGTCACATGATCCTTCAGTGATTATTCTAATGGCGCTTTTCCACTGCGTGGTACGGCGATTCTCTCCGGCCAATCAGTGATCAGCAGAGTTTACACGTCACGTTTTGGTAACGGTACGGTTCACTTGGAACCTCAACCGAGGTGGTACTGAAAAAAGTACCAGGTACTGTACCCAGTGGAAACCCCCCCAAAAGTGAACCATACCGTGCCGTACAATGCAGTGGAAAAGCGCCATAATATACTAATTCGGTGTTCAAGATACATTTCTTAGTATTATCAATGTTAAAAACAGTTGTGCTGCCTGATATTTTTGTGGGATGAATAGAATTCTTTGTTGAATTGAAAGTTCAAAAGTAAGTTTTTTTGAAGCTTTTGTTTTTTTCCTTTTGAAAGTTCGTGTTTGTTTTTCTTTTTTTCGTCCACCATGGATCTGTCAGCAGTACAGTTACTGTGCCTTGACCAGAAGGACCGCTCTTTGGAGGAACATTTGGAGGAATTCCTCAGTCTCGTACCAGCAACACCGTTCCCGGATGACTGCCTCTGCAGCTTCCTGCATGCCGGCCAACACTGCCACCAGAAAGCCCTTGAGGGAGTTTTGCCGAATATGTAGAGTGGGTGCTGGTGTCCTGTGAATCGCCGCTCACAGTGGACATTGTCAAGGCCTCAGGCCTGCCGGTAGCCACCTCTTCCCGGGCTTGATGAGCCCGTAGCTGTCTACTATCTCTGTGTGCTCCGCTCCACCTCAACCCATCGCCCTGGCTCCTGCGCCTATGCTCCTTCCACCCTCAATGTCAGCAGTGAACATCAGGCATTTGCCCTCGCTGAGCTCCCTCGGTACGTCGGCTCTACCTGTGTCAGACATTGCACCACCTTCGCCATGGTCTTGCAGACCGTTTGCTGCACTTCGGCCCTCCACCCCTTCGGCTTGCTGCTAGCTCCGCCCTCCCTCAGGCTCCACCTCTGCCCTCGGTCACTCCCGCTCAACCTCTGCCCTCTGTTTCTCTGCTTCCAACTCAGGGGGTCGTCCCTACGGCTCTGTCGCTGCCGCCTAGGTCTTCGGTGTCTCTCCGCTTCATTGAATCTCCAAGTGCGTGGTGGGCTCTTCCCTCCACGTCATCGTCACCTCCAGTTGTCCCCATGGTGGCGTCCGTGACTACATCCCCATGTGAAGCCGGCGTGGTGCGCAGTCTAAGCTGTGGCCTGGATCAGTGACCATCTTCCTCTTCTCAAGGCTACATCTTGGACTTCACTTTCACGACCACGCTGGGCTTTTTTGTTTGACCTCCTCCCGAATGTCCTTCCTCCTCCAGAGTCTCATCCGTTTTCCATCCTTCAACACATGGTCGTGCCTTCTGGAAGGGGGCGTTCTGTCACACACATGCACACTCTCCATGTGGACTTTGTTTATGTTTGCACCGTTTTCCTACCTAAGTTAAATGGTTGTCATGGTTATTGATTTTGATTGTATTATGTTCAGCTGTGTTTGCCTTATCACTGTCCCTATTTAAGCTAATGCCTTTTCAGTTTGTGTTGTCCGGCCTCGTGTACACTACCCTGGTTTTGTGTGAGTTATCCTGTATTTCTGTCAGCCTGAGAATTATTATATTAAAACACCCTGGATTCTAGTAGCTTTGTCTTTGTGCATGTGCTTTTATGCAATCGAGTTGTAACAACAACATTATTATCAAACAGTAACAAGGTTTGAAAAACTACCATTGCAGGTCATTGAGGTGAGAGCCTGCAGAAGAACTGGAGAGGACAGTCTTGTGAGCTGCATGAGAAAGACCATGGAAGAACATTATGGGGAGAAGAGCGTGGCCCTGGGGGGAACTTTCGTCGTACAAAAGGGGAAGGCGAAGATCCATATTATGGTAATAAAAAAAAATAAACATAATTAAAAAAATAAACATTTGGATGTCCTAAAAAAAGCACAAGAGTCCAGATGTAAAAATCTGCTTAATTTATTTAATAACAAAAAGTTCAAATCTTTGTATAATTATTATATTAAGCAAATTGTATGGATCAAAAAGTATATATTTATAGCATTGTGGATTCTATAGATAATAGTAAAACAGTAATATTTCACAATGTTACTCTTTTTACTATATTTTTGATCAAACAAGTGCAGCCTTGGTGAACATAAGAGACTTCTTTCAGAAATGTTATCTTACTGACCCCAAACTTTTGAATTGAAGTGTACAGTCTTTTTATGCTTTTCAGTTTTGGTTGTAATACTGTGATTCTTTTTTGTGTGTGTGTTTGTGTACTGGTATTCACTACGTTATGGGGACCAAATGTCCCCACAAAGTATAGTAATACCAGTAAATTTTGACCTTGTGGGGACATTGTTTTGGCCCCTATGAGGAAACAAGCTTATAAATCATACAGAATAAATGCAGAAAGTTTCCTGTGAGTGGTAGGTTTAGGATTAGGGTAAGGGGATAGAAAATACAGTTTGTACAGTATAAAAACCATTATTTGTATGGAATGTCCCTATAATGATAGGAATACGTGTGTGTGTGTGTGTGTGTGTGTGTGTGTAAGCAGTCACTGATAAAATATAGAATAAAGTAGCATCTTGAACTATGATTAAACTTAAAAATGGTAGAGCAGAAATGATGTGATGGAAGAAATGATGTGAAAACGTAATCTTTTCACTGCTCTGTCTTTAAGCCACCTGAATTCTCCGCCTGCCCTCTAAACACCAATGAGGATGTCAATAACTGGCTCAGGCATTTTGAAATCAGTGCTCCACTGATCTTTCAAACTGTCATGGTGTCCAGAGACCCAGTGAGTACCAACCCACCGTGTCATACCTCCATTTCACTGACAATATTATTCTGCATCTTTGCTAAATATTTAATATCAACTAATTTTAGTTGGTCCCAATTCACAGGGTCTTGACCTGAGAGTGGAGCATACTCATGGCTTCAGTCATCATGGTGAGGGGGGCCATTACTACATAGACACCACTCCAAACTCAGTGGAGTACCTGGGATACTTCCTGCCCGCTGAGTTCATCTACCGTATCGACCGACCCACTGAGACACACAATATTGGCCGGGATTAAACTATTGACAGTTCTTATTTTTTATGCTATAAAAGCATTATAAGCACTATAGTTATAGTTTTTGCCCTGTTTACCAGGAGCAATTTATGTTGATGAATAGTAAATAAATATAATAAGTATTGAGCGATTTGAGCACTTTTCACAATCCAATACATTTCACAATACATTTTGTACTACTTGATATTCAGGCCATTTCAAATAGCAATTTTTTTTCCATCAATTTCACAGGGAGATTAGCCTATTAATTGAAACATTAGTGAACTGAATTTTTCACAACTGCACAACATTTTTGCAACTGATTTGGCACAGCAACAAATATAGCACCAAATCAGCATATTATATGATTTCTGAAGGATCATGTGGCACTGAAGACTGGAGTAATGGCTGCTGAAAATTCAGCGTTGGATTCACAGGAATAAATTACATTTTAAAATCTATTAAAATAGAAAAAGTTCAACTTCTCAGAAAACAAACTGTAATACTATTTAACAGTATTGCTTTTTTACTTGTGTTGTTGATTAAATAAATGTAGCCTTCATGAGCCTTCTTTCAAAAACATTTAAAAATCTTAATCATTCTAAACCTTTGATTGGTAGTGTATTAAACATTTTAAAAAATATAGTGTGCTCAGTATTCATTAATTTGTAACACTCACATGCAAAGACAAAGAATAACATAGACCTTTCACCTGATCTTTTATTTAGTCAAGACCTACAGTATATTAGGCCTGCCTCAAGTTTTCATATTGTCTACTGCCAACTAGAACTGAGGAATATTAGTACATTCTCAACCTGCCAAATTTATAGGAGCTCTGCCAAAGCCTTTAACATTTCATTTCTAATCGGGCATTAGGAATCAGCTCTGAAAGTTTTGGCTGTGGCAGAGAAAGAAGCTGATTGGCTACTTTCGCATGGCTCAGGAAGGGATATGAACTCCATACCATCAGCATCAATCTTCAAAATTTCTCTGTTCTTGCTTTCATCTGTCACAAGAATAAGGGAGGCCTTGGCAACATCATCAGGCCTATAAATAAAGCAATGACAGTGAAGTCATTTTCACTAAACGAATACTTTTCACTGCAAAATCGCTACTGAATAGTATAAGGACTGTTAACTCACACCTCAAAGTCGTTTCTCTCCAGAACCATCTCCTTCAGTCCCTCTAATTCCGAAAACTGTCCGAAATGGTCCTCTAAATTAGGAGAGGACAGCAGGTTAGTCTTCACCACACCTGGACAGAGAATGTTGATCCTCACCCCAAGGTTGGACTTCATAGCAACAGCCTGTTAAACATACTAAATTAATCAAATCTGCCTGATTATTAGCAAGAGATGTACTCCCAATTATCTTTCAAAGCTTCAAGTTCATGTGAGTTATTGCTGTCATATTACAATGGGGAAAAAAAGCTTTTATTCATTATATATTACTAACCATACTGCAATAGCACGGCTGAATCCCACAACTGCATATTTAGTCGCTCTGTAGATGGGCACTGTTGGCACAAACCACAGACCTGTTGACAATATGAAAAAGTTGAGTAAATACAGTATACTGTATATATATATATATATATATACACACACACACAGATTAACCATTACATTATGACCACCCATCTAATAACCTGTAGGACCTCCTTTAGCAAACAAAACAGTGGCCATGTAAATTTGAATTTGGAGCATGGCGCATTATCATTTTGGTAATGGCCAAGGAACACAGTTGCCACGAAAGGGTGCACTTGGTCCGCAACAATGTTCAGATACTTGACAGCTGTCAGGGATTGTGCTGTTGGGATAATGGGGCCTAAAGTGTCCCAAGAAAACATCGCCCGCAGCATAACACCACCACTGCCGGCTTGTTTCTGCTCAAAAGTGCATCCAGGTGCCATAGCCTCTGTTGGTAATCGGTGTATCCTCGCTCGCCCGTCTATGTAATGCACCAGGAATCTTGATTCATCAGACCACTTTCTTCCAATCATCCATGGTCCAATCTTGATGATCTTGGGCCCATTTCATGCTTTGTTGGTGATGGTGTGCAGTTAGCATGGGGACCCGGCTGGGTCGTTGGCTACGCAGGCCCATACGCAGAAGGCTGTGATGAATTGTGTGCTGTGAGTTGTGACACCCTGGTCACCACTTTTGTAGATGCTGGTGATTTGTCGCACAGTGGCCCTGCTGCCACAGCCTGAGCTGCGTACAACACACGGCTGCGGTTTATCGTTTGGCCATCCGTGCAACACATTTGATATGTACTCACTACAGCATCACATGAACAACCCACAAAGCGTGCTGTTTCCAAGATCGAAGTTCCGAGGCAGCATGCCATCAAAATTTGTCCTTTATCAAACTCAGATAAATCGTCAGCTTGAAAGCAAGTACTCAGGTGGTACATATACTGCTCTGTGAACTGCACCTGCGGCACCAAATTAATTTATGTGATGGTAAAGCTGAATTTTCAGCAGCATTACTCTAGGCTTCTGTGTCACATGATCCTTCAGAAATAATTCTAATTGGTTGATTTGGTGCTCAATTATTATCAGTTATAACTGGTTATTATTAACAGTGGTCCTTATTCTTATCAATGTTGAAAATAATTTTTGCTGCTTAATATTTTTGTGGAAATCATAATGCATTTTTTCCTTTAATGAATAGAAAATCCAACAGCATTTATTTGTTAAATATAAATATTTTGTAACATTATACATGTCTTTACAGTCACTTTTCATTAAATCATCATTGCTGAATAAAAGTATTCATTTATTTTAAAAAATCGTACTAACCCCACATTTTTTAATGAAAATGTATCACTGTTTCCACAGAAATATGAAGCAGCACAACTGTTTTCAACATTGATAATAATAAGAAATGCTTCTTGTGCACCAAAATTAGCATTTGAGAATGATTTTTGAAGGATCATGTGAGACTGAAGACTGGAGTAATGGCTACTGCTTGTATCACAGAAATAAATTACATTTCAAAATATATTAAAATAGAAAAGTTATTTTCAATTGTAATGATATTTCACAATATTACAATTTTTTTCTGTATTTTCAATCAAATAAATGCATTTGTTTATATAATATACATATTGTTAAAATATATAATATACATATGATTAAATATATATTTAAAAAATGTTATTGATTGACTCATTTACTGTATTAAGTTCCAAACCTGCAGTAGATGATATGTTGATAATTGCCCCTTTGCCATCAGGACTGTCCTTCATGTACTGCAGAGCCAGATGTTCCCCTCCCCAGCCCAACCTATAACAGCCACATGAACAGTGCAACATGTTGCTAGATGAACAGATAGACAGACAGACAGATGGACTGATGCATTATTAAAATCATACCATGTTTATGGCAATGGTTTTCTCCCAGTCATTTTCATTGAGGATCCCTGCATTGTTGTACATAATGTCAATGTGGCCAAACCTGTCCACAATTTTCTGAAAAACTCCTGTAAAGAAAATCTCATCATTTCATCTTTTCCAGACAAATAAAAAAGACTAATAATAATAAAAATAATAATACACATAAAAATCTTTAAATACCTGTAAATTCCTCCTTAGATGAGACATCCGCAACATAAAATTCAACCCTGTCTGGTCCATATTCTTCGGCAAGTGCAGCCTTCAACTCTTTTCCCAGTGGTTCATTCACGTCAATGAAGGCCACCTGTAATCAAAATGAATCTGTAGTCTGATGAGCACTGATAGTTACCACTTACAGCAAAAACCCTATTTATATAGCAGAAAAAAAAATGTCTTGTGGTTTTCATGTGTTTTGCATTTGTGCCTTGAATGTTTGATATGTCTTGAGGTGATCATAATGCAAAATCAGAACTTTTTGTGCATTCAAAGAAATGGCTTCATTTACTTGTGCTTATATTTTAGAATAAATACCGCAGACTGCGGTCTTGGAGGGCCACTGTCCTGCAGACTGTAGCTCCACACAGCTCCAAAACACCTACCTGGAAGTTTCTAGTAATTCTGAAGACCTTGATTAGCTGGTTCAGGGGGTGTGTTTAATTAGGGTTGGAGCTAAACTCAGGACAGTGGCCCTCCAGAAACTGAATTTGACACCCCTGATTTAATGCATCAAATTATTCTTTTTGTGTTTCTTTGTACTATCAACACCTGAAGAGATCATACTTTCTCATACACTGAAATTTATACTTTAATTCTAATGTAAACCACTTTGCTTTTTTTTTTTTTGCTACATATGCTAAATATCATATGAACTTACCACAATTCCAGCAGCACTGTTAATTTATTACCCACTCAAAACTTTCTCAAAACACTTTTGCTCATTGTTCAGACTTAGGCTTATGTCACTCTGGTAACTAAAAGAGCTCCAGGAGCACAAACTGTTCATTTCTTTGTCATTTACATAATCATCCATGTAAAACAGAGGATTAAAACATGCACACCACACACAGACACAGACACACACACACACAGAGATCTTAGCAATGAACATCAGTAATTCAGTGGATCAGAGTCAATGCTGACAGACATATTTTGCGTATATGAATTCTCTGAGGTGACAAACTATTGTGAGAAATCTAATTTCTGACAGTAACACTACTTGGCTGTTTCCAATAAGATAAAAGAAGAAATTTAAAACTAAATATAAAACTACGATGCATGATACATAAATGTAAATGGGCCTAGATGTAATGAGAATTGAACAGTTTCAAATACATCTTTCACCTCTAAATCGCAGAACATTAATAAGATAGTATAGAAAAAAATTTACTAACAGAGCAATGTTTTGATAGAGCCATTTATGTCTCAGGTTGATTTTTATTAAAACAATCTTTTTGTTATACTGTTTGAAGATCACATTAAAACTTTCTGTCTTCAATTTATTTTTGCCACTTTTAAAATGCCATTACCCTAACCAAACACAGGCTTGCAACCCTAAAATATGAAAATACATAAAATCTGTATAGAGCATGCTTGCAACGAGACATATGGTACGTAAAGAACCGCTGAATCAGTTTTTAATTCGGGCTCTTTGAATTGAACTGTTCGAAAGAACCGATTCGAGGTATGACTCGTGGTTCACTAGCGCTCGCGCCAAGGCACGCACACGACTCGCGCCAAAACGAATTCGTCGTAATAAGCAAAAATGTTGACACTGAAGACTTAATATAAAGTTAAACCACAGACACGCCTTAAATTACTAAATAAGCGTTTCTTATTCACATCTTTTCGCTCTTTGAATTGAACTGTTCGAAAGAACCGATTCGAGGTATGACTCGTGGTTCACTAGCGCTCGCGCCAAGGCACGCACACGACTCGCGCCAAAACGAATTCGTTGCAAAAAGCAAAAATGTTGACATTGAAGACTTAATATAAAGTTAAACCACAGACACGCCTTAAATGACTAAATAAGCGTTTCTTATTCACATCTTTTCACTTCATTGACGTCATTTCGTACTGGTAAGCACAGTTTTATTCGCACATGAATGACCTTTTACTATTAGTAAGATCAATTTAGCAAATAGTAAAAACCTCAGCTTGAGTATTAACGTTATTACATACGAAATCATTATAGAAGCTTTTTACTTAATAGTTCAACAATACTTATGGTTTTGAGCGGAGTTAAGAGAGTGAGAACAAGACAGAAAAGGTTATACATTTTCATGGAGTCGACACAAACTCTCAAAACTAAATATTGATGAGAAACCAGACCCCCTAATGCCACTGATAACTGGTATACATATAAAAGTTTATGAATTATTGGAAATGAATTATTTGACAATGAATTATTGTTTCACTTTTGCACAATAATATTGTTAAACCTCTCAGCCAGTGATTTGTCAAGATGCGGAGGAATGAAAACCAGAGACCAACCACAGGTAGGATTTGCTGTCTATAATATGAATTATTATGTTACTTGGTTGGAAATACACAACAGAAAATAAAAGCTGGATTAGTTAACAGTCTGCCATCTACTATCTAAATAATCTAGCTAATTGGTTGCAATTTAATATATTTATTATTTTCAGAGAGGTCCCTGTACATAAATTTTCCTAATCAGTCAAAATAATTGAACTGCTTATGTGCTAATACAACACTTTAATGCAGTTAAAAGTGTTATTCAGGTTGCTGGAGCCTGAAATCAAAGAAGAGTTTTGTCTTTCTGCAGGCAGTCTCTCCGTACCTCTATTTAATCAAAGGAAGAGGAGCAGGCTGCCTTTGATGTCTAATCCTTCAGAGAGTGAGCTCTTCACTACCAGCCACTACAATGAGACAAAAAACTCCTCCGCTTCCTCCTCTGCTCTTCCCAGTATGTATTTCCACTGCGCCAGTCTCATATCTAATGCTGATGCAGCACTTTGTGCTTCATTGTTCAGATGGCAGATATTCACTTTCCAGTTGATCATCATTATGTTACACTGTAATACACTGAAATTATTTTTCAGGTAAGGTATGAACTCTAAAGCTAATTACAGGCTGTATGCAGGCAAAGCTGATAATGTCATTTTCTGTTTTTCATCAATTATGTTTTATTTTCAAATATAACCCTAGGATTCTCTTTAGCTTTAGGTCAGAGTGGTCAGTGGAACCAGCAAACCTATCTTTCATCACAGCAAGCCAGCATGAGATCTGCTCCTTCACCTGGTGTGGTGGGACGAGGATATGCACCTTTACCTCACCCAAAAAAACCTGCCTATGTCTGGTACTCAACTGATGCTAAGAAATAATGACTATATACCCAGAAAGGTCTTGAAGCTGCTGTGTCCGAATCTGTGCTCTATTTCTTCATAAATGCAGGATTGTATTTTAGAGCAAAGATTTAAAACCGTAAAGCAAGCATATAGCCAAAAATATCAAATTAAGATTGGTACCTTGTAAAAAAAAAAAAAAAAAGGAGCTATTTCTTCCTGACCTGAGCCTTAAGAATCACATGTTATAGTATTTAAGTAATCTTAGGTAACACTTAAAAGGAATAGTTCATCAAAAAATTTAAATTTGGTGAAAATTTACTCATCCTCAGGCCATCCAAAATTTGGAGAAATTTAGCATTACGTCACTTGCGCACCAATGGATTATCTGCAAATGAATGGGTGCGGTCAGAATGAGAGACAAAACAGCTGATAAAAACATCACAATAATCCTCAAGTAATCCACACGACTCTAGTCCATCAATTAACACCTTGTGAAGCAAAAAGCTGTTTTTGTAAGAAACAAATCCATCATTATCAATTTTGAATCTAAATCTGTTCCGATGAAGAAACAAACTCATCTACATCTTGGATAGCCTGAGGGTGAGTGCAATTTCAGACTTTTTTTTGGGGAGGGGGTGAACTATTCCTTTAACTACATTAGTTAACATGAACTGACAATGAAAAAAATACTTGTAAATCATTTATTAATCTTATCTCATGGACATTTCAACATATTCTAATACATTATTTAAGAAATGTGAAAAAAAATCATACAAAAAGTTCTGTTAATATTATTTAATGGACTAGTGCTAACATGAACTTACAATGAACAACTGTATTTTTATTAACTGACATTAACAAAGATTAATATACAACAAATGTATCGCTCATCATTAGTTAAATTTAGGTAATGCATGTTAACTAATGGGACCTTATTGTGAAGTGTAACTAGGGCTGCACGATAAATCGCATGCGATATTTAACGCGCATCTTGTCAGTTAAGCCATTCTGTAATCAGCGGTAAATCTCCATCACCTGCGGGCTTTCACATGGAGCAGCATTAACTACACAGAGCCGTTGTTCACCGACAACTACACGGCTCTGTGTAGTTAATGCTGCTCCATGTGAAAGCCCGCAGGTGATGGAGATTTACCGCTGATTACAGAATGGCTTTACTGACAAGATGCGCGTTAAATATCGCATGCGATTTATCATGCAGCCCTAATAAGTGTAACCTAAATTTATAGAACATTGTCAAGTTGATTAACTTACACTCAATAATATTAAGTTGAATAAAACAGCTTGTTTAGACGTTTTACCACATAATGCACATTTTTTGTTATCCTGAAAGCATTTGTGACATAATATTTTGTATTTGTCACCATTTTACCTCCAGGTCACAGACAGGGCAACAGAGGCCTCCAGTGAGACAGGATTCGATGCCAGCAGCTGGATCCCAGCTTCATGGCGGCTTTCCAAGGAGCAGCTCTGTTTCGCTCAGCCAGCCCAGATGGTCCAGCAGCATCCAGAATCAACAGTCATTTAACAGGCCGACAAATTCCCCCAGACTTCCGTACTCTTCCCAGCAGTGTACCCCCACAGCAGGAAGCACTCAGGGCCCTGGAGCTCAGAGTCACAGCGGAAAGTGGAACTTCAGACCTGTTGGACAATCAGCCAGTGGAATGTGGGCAAAAGAAAAGATGGACACCTTAAGTGTCCGGACCACCCCTCAGCAGCAGGTGTGTGTCACTTCATTTACAAGTCTAAAGTGGCGGTCACATTCAACATATAAAAAAATCAAAAATGTAAAAATGCACAGTCTATTCCACTTTCCTGCAATGCTGCAAACCTGTACTGCTTTTTTCCAAATATGTTCTGCCTCTCGGTATAAAATGTTGTTTTATTTGTTCAGCTAACATTTCTGATTTACTCTCTCTCCTGGATAGAAGCCCCCTCGAGAGACATCACTGCATGTTATTACTGCTGTTATTGAGGGCATGAAGCACTGGAGTCAGTACAAGAGCAGAGTACCAATGCTGTTTGAGATGTTTGGTGAGGAGACTATCACACACATGCGGTCCCCTTGATTTGAGTCCGTGTCTAACAGCTCTGTCTCTCTGCACAGCTACACTGGACTCTGCAGTTACAGTTGGAGAACACAGAGCAAAGAAATTTCTCATGAGGCATGGTAAAGAGATGGTCCAGTGCCTTTTCTATGAAAATGTGAGTCTGAGAATACTGGTTCTCTTCCAGAGGTGCATCTTTTCTTCTTCCATGTAACGCATGCATTTTTACAAATGTATCATTTTATTTGATTACTTATTTCATTTCATTATTTCATAATGACTGCACATTGTTATGTGATGTTGGCAATGGTTTAGACAACATAAACCTTGATGTCTTTGTGTATTTGTTCTTCAGGATCAGACACTGCCCAGACTGATCAGAGGTCAGGTGCATCGCTGCGTTGGAAACTACGACAGAGAAAAGGATATAATGACTTGTGTGTCAGTCCGAGCTGCTTCACTGTCAGAGCAAAATAATGCCCTGGAGGCTGTGAGAGCGTCAGATGCAGAGATGAGGAATGTGGTGCTGGCTTTCAGTGAAATGTGATGTGGATCGAGTGAGTAACAGGAGAAAGATTAAACTAGCACAGACTTATACTGAAGTTAGGGTTGGTTTTGGTTTAGTTGTGAAGTAGTTAAGGAATGACCCATAATGGTCAGTGAATGTAAAACAGTTTTAAATCTGTGATCTGTATCTGTAGATATTGATTCACTTTGCAGTTTAGATGCATTTGCAATTTAGATTTATTTTAATTAATATGCATTTAAAATATTTTAGTTCTATTTTACATACATATGTAATATAAAATTATAATTTATATGCATTTAACATTTTCTAGTTCTAATTTATATGCATATATAATCTTGAGTTATAATTTAGATGCATATAATTTTATTTCCTATGCAACTATGCATACATAATTTAAATTTGTGACAATATATTTATTAATTCAAATTTGTATGCATCATATTTGAGTTCTAAATTCTACGTTATTATATTGTTAATTGGTGCATTAAAAAAACAACAATTTGTATTCCATTCCCAAACTTGGGAAATATTTTTTTTAAAGATTTGTTGGTGTCTTCATTCAAAACACATCAATTTGCTAAGCTTATGAAATGCTTTATTACAAAGAAGAAACACATAACAGCAATTTGTTAGGGATTTCAAAGGTTAAACACAATGATGAGGTAACATCACAAAATATATCTTTCAAAAGGGAACCAAACATCAGGATGCCCTGTTACAGAATTATTTACAACCAAAACATCACAGCGGGAAACCCACAGCACTAATCTACAAGATCTAAGATCTACCAGTGGTCAGACTTCACATACATGATTCATAAACGGAACTCAAGAATTCAAGTTGCCATTACTGTCAAGGCAATCGGAGGACGCCAGTGTACTCCTGCATAAACACGTTTAAAGGGCCTGTTATGTTTGACATCATGCCAGTTTAAAGTTGTGCTCTGTCCTCTGAGCTTCAGTTACCCCTAACAGTTAAGTATATAGTTGGGGGGGGTTGTTTCGCTGTAAGCTATATCATCATAGAATTTGGTGTTAAATCTACAAAGAGAGCAGTTGAGTGCCAATGTTTGTAGCCAGTCTGAACACATAATACACAAATGAATCAACACAACAGCAAAAGTGAGCCAAGTGCAATATGGAATGATCCAAGTAGAAGCTTTAGCTTGTACCAAGAGTAAATGCATTAGCACATTAGCTTAATCGTTACAGCAAATTTCCCAAAGAAATACATAAATCTGTCATGACAAATCAGGACTGAATTGGTTGTCCTGTCTTGTTCAATGACTTGCTAATTTAGCTTTCATCATTTTGTTCATTTTTGCAACCCCTTCAAAACAAAACAGGCCATCAGCTTTCAAGAAGCGCCAACATTTTAAAACTAATCATCATTAAAGATGGAGACATAGAGAAATAATCATACAATGTTAATCCAACAAGAAAGCATTTACAAAATGTTTTAGAAGTAGATTACCTGATAAAAGGTACTTAAGTCTTCGTAATGGTCAAAAGGCACAAGTTGGTTAGAAGTTGGTATTTTCCAGAACATAGTGTCTCACTGTTAACTAAGCCCAACTTTAACTAAGAACAGCCTGATTTGAGGAATCCTGAATAATTCAGTACTAGTAGGTGTTAAGGTAAAGAACGTGAAAAGAGACTTCACAACATATGCTGTTCACTCAGTTTGGGAAAACAAATGATTTACTTGTGGGATCATTTCACTTTCACATACAGTTGAAGCAACGGCCTGGTCCGCACTGTAAATACAGTTCCTTGATGGCCCTCACGAGGTTATGAGAAACAAAATGAAGAAAATTCAGACAGATGCCTGTGAATTTAAAATTTGTACGGAGGATTAAAAGGTCTCAGTTTACTTAAGCCACAGTGTTGGTCCTTGAATGGGTATTATATCAGGTGATAAAACTTTCCGACTGTCAGATTTATTGAGTTTGAGTTCAGTTTCTCTTGATGAACTTGATGAAACTGTTCCTTTAAAACGGTTGGATCCATTAAAGGAAGTCCATTTAAAAAGAGCCTACCATTGTTATCCTTTCATTGCATGCTGATAAGTCTCAGTAAAATATTATTGGAAATGGTTGGAAACTCAATTTTCATTTAATTTGCTATTTTTGGTTTTGATCCTTGCAAACAAAATTTCAAAAATACTAATTTGCACCATGGTCCATTATCCGTTATTTTCAGTAGTTAGTCCTTAGAGGTCTTCAATCAAGAACAAAGCTTGAAAATAAATTAGAAAGAAGGGAAAGAAAGACCAAAATCCAAATAATCCTTTTCAAATGAATTTTTCACCTGGCAGGTTGACTGAGATGGAAAAAAATACCTTATCGAACTAAGGAAGACACTAGCACCAAAAAAACAATGAGAATAGAGGGGATGAAGGGTTTTGAGTTCTGCTCCAGAGCAACATTATTTTCATGACAGCATTGCCAACCATGGCAAATGATGCTGAGACTTTATAGTCTGTCCGACCTCAAATGGATCACTTTATAGTTATGATGGCTGAGCAGGTTGAATATTGTTGGTGGTGCTCTATAAAAGAGTGGGCAATGGGGTGGGTGACAGCTGCTCCTTGGGGGTGTACTTAGCGAAAAAGGGCAGGAAGAAGGTGAGCATGACCCCTACGATAGCCAGCATGTAGCCCCATCCTATCTGACACTCCCCAGCGTAGTAGATGTCAGAGTCTCCGCAGAAAGATTTGACCAGGCTGGAGTTGAGACCGAAGGGGTAAACCAGTAAACCAGATGCCATAATGACCACTAGAGCAGAGAAACAGAGAGGAAGCAAATGAATTATTGGTGCATTTGAGAGAAGTACAAAGTGGAAGAGAAGTACAATGACATGTAGGTGTAAATAACACCACAAGACAATAACAAAACATGGCTAAGTGTTAGCTTTGAATTGTACTTTGATTTTAAAAGTTTCAGTCAAAACTGTCATTTTGAAGTACACATAAAATATATACATTTTTATGGAATCTTAACACAGTTAAATTTTGAATATATGGGAATTAGGGCATATTCAATATGAAACATTTATTAATTACATCAAAATGATATACTGCAGACCCCATAAGATCAACTAAGTGGTTTTAATATGATTAACAACTAAGTGGTTGATTATTGTCAGACAATTTTGTCTTGTTTATTTTAAACAAGTAATTATTAAAATAAAACATTAAATGAATGAATTAATAAATTAAACATGCATCAATCAATTGTTGTTCAAAAATTAAAAGGCTCATAAAATGAATAAAATAAAAACCCATTTTACCAGAATTATTAAAGAAACAATTTCTAAAATTATAAGTTATACCTTTTAATGATACTGAGATATTTTATGATTACCTACATTTAAATGTTTATAAATTCTGTTGCCTATTTTTTTTTTTTTAAGTTTGGTTGTAAACAAAATAATTAAATCCAACCAAATTCATTATTTTTGCCTATAATAGACCCTTTTCACAGATACTGATGCCATTTTTCCACAGTTTATAACATTTTAAATATAGTTAAGTTATATATATTCTTTTTTTAATACAATGGCTGAGAGAGTGACAGTAATTTTGACATCTTTCTATCTTCTGATGACCGTAATCTCATTTAATTTCCTTTTTTTGTAAAGTCATAGAAACATTATTGCTTTTTCCCTTCGCTTTTGGATCAGCTGGGAACACAAAATTATATTTATTGTAGTTTCTGTTCACCACTATAGTTAACCCACCTATGACTAAAGCTTCTTAGAACCCCAGAAAGGTGAAAAGGGTCCATACCCCCTTAAAAAAATTCTGATCAGTCACTAATACTTGTAGTAGCAACAATAATGCTCAGGGTGGCAGTAGAGAGCTGTGTTTCTGCAGAACTGAGCATTAACGGAAGGCCCACAATACTGTTTCCAATTTTGCCATAGAAATATCAAATATATACAAAACCATCAGCCCATGTATGTCTGAAATCAAAATTCATTGAATGATGACTGACAGTCCCTGAATGTGGGGGGTGTATGGTCACTGAGGAAAGCCATTAAGAGAGTTTCTGGGCGATCCATTTTCTCAGTCAGTATCAGTGCTCACTGCCCATGGCTGAACAACTGTGTTAAAATCATTTGCTGTCAAAAAATCATTTGCTGTCAAATATCTATTGAATCAGGATCCATTGCTATGCTGGCAGAGTACATGCGTCTTCAATTTGATTGAACTACGGTCACAGTAAAAGCAATGCCTTTTAAAATGTTAAAAGTTTAAGACTATTTAAATACTAGAAGCCTGAGATCGGTACGCCTTGTGGGTACCATCACAGGGAGACACAAAATCACTTTCCACAATCTTCCCAACCCCATCTGGATCTCCGAATCCCTGACAATATTCAAGAGACAGCTGAAAACTCTTTTCTTCCGAGAGTACTTAACTGCATCCTACTGAGAAAAAAAAACCTCACTTTTAAACTTCTCGTGTTTATTTGCCTCTTTGTAATGTATCTCTTGTTGTATTTCTCATTTGTAAGTTGCTTTGGATAAAAGTGTCTCCTAAATGAATAAATAAATGTAAATGTATAAAGTATGTTGATTGAAATGCGCTTACAGTGGAATTCTATGGGCAAGTGTACAATGTTATTAGTTTTCGTTGTTACAATTTTTATATTTTTTGTCATAATAATATATTTACATAAAAAATAATTAAATTAAATTGTACCAAACATTTACATATATACTGATAACGTATCATGACATATATTGAAGTGAAACTGCTTCTCGAACAAGAAAAATGTAGGATGGGACTTGATTTTATCCGTCCCAAATTGATTGGATCATTACAGATGATTTTGGATTTCATGGTGACTTTAACTCATCTATCAGCTTGAAAATTGAATCAAAAAATACTTCCACTCGCTCTTACGAATCTACATCCCCTCCAGAAGCCTGAGATCGGTACGCCTTGTGGGTACCATCACAGGGAGACACAAAATCACTTTCCACAATCTTCCCAACCCCATCTGGAACTCCGAATCCCTGACAATATTCAAGAGACAGCTGAAAACTCTTTTCTTCCGTGAGTACTTAACTGCATCCTACTGAGAAAAAAAAACCTCACTTTTAAACTTCTCGTGTTTATTTGCCTCTTTGTAATGTATCTCTTGTTGTATTTCTCATTTGTAAGTTGCTTTGGATAAAAGTGTCTCCTAAATGAATAAATAAATGTAAATGTATAAAGTATGTTGATTGAAATGCGCTTACAGTGGAATTCTATGGGCAAGTGTACAATGTTATTAGTTTTCGTTGTTACAATTTTTATATTTTTTGTCATAATAATATATTTACATAAAAAATAATTAAATTAAATTGTACCAAACATTTACATATATACTGATAAATATTTAGTTGATGAAATGGTCAATTAATGACCAATTTTGGTACTTTTTGTCAGAGCCACACATAGAGGTGCATCTCAATAAATTAGAATGTCGTGGAAAAGTTCATTTATTTCAGTAATTCAACTCAAATTGTGAAACTCGTGTATTAAATAAATTCAATGCACACAGACTGAAGTAGTTTAATATGAATACTTCATAAGACCAATAAAAAAAACATTTTTAGTGAATTGTTGGCCTTCTGGAAAGTATGTTCATTTACTGTACATGTACTCAATACTTGGTAGGGGCTCCTTTTGCTTTAATTACTGCCTCAATTCGGCGTGGCATGGAGGTGATCAGTTTGTGGCACTGCTGAGGTGGTATGGAAGCCCAGGTTTCTTTGACAGTGGCCTTAAGCTCATCTGCATTTTTTGGTCTCTTGTTTCTCATTTTCCTCTTGACAATACCCCATAGATTCTCTATGGGGTTCAGGTCTGGTGAGTTTGCTGGCCAGTCAAGCACACAAACACCATGGTCATTTAACCAACTTTTGGCAGTGTGGCCAGGTGCCAAATCCTGCTGGAAAATAAAATCAGCATCTTCAAAAAGCTGGTCAGCAGAAGGAAGCATGAAGTGCTCCAAAATGTCTTGGTAAACGGGTGCAGTGACGTTGGTTTTCAAAAAACACAATGGACCAACACCAGCAGATGACATTGCACCCCAAATCATCACAGACTGTGGAAACTTAACACTGGACTTCAAGCAACTTGGGCTATGAGCTTCTCCACCCTTCCTCCAGACTCTAGGACCTTGGTTTCCAAATGAAATACAAAACTTGCTCTCATCTGAAAAGAGGACTTTGGACCACTGGACAACAGTCCAGTTCTTCTTCTCCTTAGCCCAGGTAAGACGCCTCTGACGTTGTCTGTGGTTCAGAAGTGGCTTAACAAGAGGAATACGACAACTGTAGCCAAATTCCTTGACACGTCTGTGTGTGGTGGCTCTTGATGCCTTGACCCCAGCCTCAGTCCATTCCTTGTGAAGTTCACTCAAATTCTTGAATCGATTTTGCTTGACAATCCTCATAAGGCTGCAGTTCTCTCGGTTGGTTGTGCATCTTTTTCTTCCACACCTTTTCCTTCCACTCAACTTTCTGTTAACATACTTGGATACAGCACTCTGTGAACAGCCAGCTTCTTTGACAATGAATGTTTGTGGCTTACCCTCCTTGTGAAGGGTGTCAATGATTGTCTTCTGGACAACTGTCAGATCAGCAGTCTTCCCCATGATTGTGTAGCCTAGTGAACCAAACTGAGAGACCATTTTGAAGGCTCAGGAAACCTTTGCAGGTGTTTTGAGTTGATTAGCTGATTGGCATGTCACCATATTCTAATTAGTTGAGATAGTGAATTGGTGGGTTTTTGTTAAATGTGAACCAAAATCATCACAATTAAAAGAACCAAAGACTTAAACTACTTCAATCTGTGTGCATTGAATTTATTTAATACACAAGTTTCACAATTTGAGTTGAATTACTGAAATAAATAAACTTTTCCACGACATTCTAATTTATTGAGATGCACCTATATATGCACTATATTCAAATGCACTAATTCCCAGCCTCAACCCATTCAGAAGTACCAGTACTTACATAGATACCTATACATAGTAGCCAGAAAGAAATGCTAATTTTAAAGAAAAACGTCAGACGTACTTAGAGGCTTTTGCATCTGAACTCTTCATAAAGAACTACAAACCTAGAACTTATTTTAGCATTCTTATTTACTTATTTAATTGCTTTATTAT
>NW_015647946.1:47355-64363 GCF_001515625.1 Sinocyclocheilus rhinocerous | reverse complement strand
AAGTACGTCTGACGTTTTTCTTTAAAATTAGCATTTCTTTCTGGCTACTATGTATAGGTATCTATGTAAGTACTGGTACTTCTGAATGGGTTGAGGCTGGGAATTAGTGCATTTGAATATAGTGCATATATAGGTGCATCTCAATAAATTAGAATGTCGTGGAAAAGTTCCTTTATTTCAGTAATTCAACTCAAATTGTGAAACTTGTGTATTAAATAAATTCAATGCACACAGATTGAAGTAGTTTAAGTCTTTGGTTCTTTTAATTGTGATGATTTTGGTTCACATTTAACAAAAACCCACCAATTCACTATCTCAACTAATTAGAATATGGTGACATGCCAATCAGCTAATCAACTCAAAACACCTGCAAAGGTTTCCTGAGCCTTCAAAATGGTCTCTCAGTTTGGTTCACTAGGCTACACAATCATGGGGAAGACTGCTGATCTGACAGTTGTCCAGAAGACAATCATTGACACCCTTCACAAGGAGGGTAAGCCACAAACATTCATTGTCAAAGAAGCTGGCTGTTCACAGAGTGCTGTATCCAAGCATGTTAACAGAAAGTTGAGTGGAAGGAAAAAGTGTGGAAGAAAAAGATGCACAACCAACCGAGAGAACTGCAGCCTTATGAGGATTGTCAAGCAAAATCGATTCAAGAATTTGAGTGAACTTCACAAGGAATGGACTGAGGCTGGGGTCAAGGCATCAAGAGCCACCACACACAGACGTGTCAAGGAATTTGGCTACAGTTGTCGTATTCCTCTTGTTAAGCTACTCCTGAACCACAGACAACGTCAGAGGCGTCTTACCTGGGCTAAGGAGAAGAAGAACTGGACTGTTGCCCAGTGGTCCAAAGTCCTCTTTTCAGATGAGAGCAAGTTTTGTATTTCATTTGGAAACCAAGGTCCTAGAGTCTGGAGGAAGGGTGGAGAAGCTCATAGCCCAAGTTGCTTGAAGTCCAGTGTTAAGTTTCCACAGTCTGTGATGATTTGGGGTGCAATGTCATCTGCTGGTGTTGGTCCATTGTGTTTTTTGAAAACCAACGTCACTGCACCCGTTTACCAATAAATTTTGGAGCACTTCATGCTTCCTTCTGCTGACCAGCTTTTTGAAGATGCTGATTTCATTTTCCAGCAGGGTTTGGCACCTGCCCACACTGCCAAAAGCATCAAAAGTTGGTTAAATGACCATGGTGTTGGTGTGCTTGACTGGCCAGCAAACTCACCAGACCTGAACCCCATAGAGAATCTATGGGGTATTGTCAAGTGGAAAATGAGAAACAAGAGACCAAAATATGCAGATGAGCTGAAGGCCACTGTCAAAGAAACCTGGGCTTCCATACCACCTCAGCAGTGCCACAAACTGATCCCCTCCATGCCACGCCGAATTGAGGCCGTAATTAAAGCAAAAGGAGCCCCTACCATGTATTGAGTACATGTACAGTAAATGAACATACTTTCCAGAAGGCCAACATTTCACTAAAAATGTTTTTTTTATTGGTTTTATTTTATTGGTTTTTGTTAAATGTGAGCCAAAATCATCACAATTAAAAGAACCAAAGACTTAAACTACTTCAGTCTGTGTGCATTGAATTTATCTAATACACGAGTTTCACAATTTGAGTTGAATTACTGAAATAAATGAACTTTTCCACGACATTCTAATTTATTGAGATGCACCTGTACATACATACGTGTATCATTTAATAATTTTTTTTGTAATCATCCAATCAACCTGCAGATTTGTATGTTAACTTTGTGTGAGGAACAGACTGAAATTTAGTCCACAGCAATGCACAACGAATGCCATTGGTTCTTGTATGTGTTGTAATCGAATGTGGACACAGCAGTTTGAATGTGCAGAATGGAAGGGAATGGAAAAAAAGTCCTTTTGACTACATTCACACTGTCAGTTTTTGGAACTGACAACTTTAATTACTTACAGGTGTGAGTATCCTGTTCACACAGCAGCTTACAAAAGTGGCTTGAATGAACGAGTAACCAAAGTCATCACCTGATGTAACCATAGAGACAGTGACTGAAGTAATATCAAAGATGGCGACATCCATAAAAAAGTCTAATCACATTTGACTGCTGCTGTGTGATCGTGGCCAAAAATCAGCAAACAGGTTGGAGCACAGCATGAGAGTAAATCATGACAGAATTTTCATTTTTGGATGATCTATCCCTTTAATCTTTGTCCAGTGATTGATTTTAGCAAATGCAAGTGTTGTAGCCACTGCGAGACACATGACATCGGCTATGCGGTCAACATCTGTCCACCTCCAACCTTCAAAGCTGGATATATCATGCAACTAAATTCTATTTTCTCTCTAATTTAAACATTTTCGTAGTTTCCTATATGAGCGCTGTGTTTGGTGTGGAGAGGTTAGAGGTTATATGGCATATTTTATCTGTCCTATTCCCATCCTCAATCTTAAAGCAATACTGAGCCGCAGAAGCTAATTTCTTGCTTGGCAGGGTTGACTAACCACACATACATGTGACCTGCGGCCGCTGCTGTAATCCACTGGCAATATGTGCTTTGGTGACAAATGATTTGATGATGAGATTCAGTGAATAGTGTAATAACATTCTAACCTGCCCCTCTCATGGCACACGTCTCACAGGGCTTGATTCTGAATCTGCTCACCACAGCAGAGAGTTTACAGCGCAGCCATTCATTATGACATGATGAGGTCAGTGTCACCATCACTTTGAATGATAGTGCATACGGATCTCTTTGGGGATGGTGGGAGACACGTGATAACGTGAACTGCACAAAAAGTGTGTGGACCCATTGTTCGTGATTGAATTGCAACTGAGAATTAGTTTAACTGTGAGTTAACTTAAAATGTATAATTAAAAAGAATAAATGCATAAACTTGTTCACAAGAATTTGAAAAGGGTTTAAAATCGTATTGCTGTGCGATTAATGTATTAAAGGTACATGTATTGAAAGCATTATTTACATCTGCATTTACTGTGCTGATTTTGAGCAATATCAGGGAATCCGAGCGGCAGTTACATGGAACGGGGAAGCAAAAAGAAAGAAAGAACAGTAACAGAGCTAAAACAGACCTCAACCCCGAGTCCTAACAAACATTTTTACCAGTTTGGCACATTCAGGCGATTTGTATTGTTACAAGTTGACAGCGTGATTGGGCCAGTCACAGTGACGTGGAGGCACTTCATCCACTGGTGTCACTGTTGGAAAGTATTATACCATACAAATATTTGTATACTTGAGACTATAGTAACTACAATCTTTTCTCTTTCTCTTTACTCTCTCACCACATATGATCTGAGAGCCTCATGAGTAATGAGGCTGTACAAACAGTACGAACTCCTTCTGAAGCTCACTCTCTCAAACACACACACACACACACACAAACACACACACACACTCATATAGAGTAAACAGACGAGCAGAAACAGGCCGTCTTCATTCCCACAGCCCTGTCTCTGTAAATACAGCTCTAGAGTAGTGACTGAGACTCTAATGATACTTAATTATCGAGCAACACTGCGGCCAGCGCTGTGCTCTCTTTGAGCCTCTGAATCCTTCGCAAATTACAGCACAAACTGTTAAGCCATCAGATGAAGAGCAAATTCAGTTAAGTTATGCAGTGTACATCAGAGAGCAGAGACTAGGCCTGAAGGATAGTGCAGCACTCTGACTTGCTGAGATGTGGGAGATGCAAGTATGAATCTGGATCATGCCATTTCCTGATCCCATTCCCCTTCTTTCTCGTTTTGGGTCTCTTCTCTCACTGTGCATTACATCATAATTCATCTGAGGCTTTAAGAGAGAAAGAAAAAACGTAGTACATTATTAATTACATTAACAACGCATCACAGCTATTGTTACAAAAATATAGATACAAATCTAGAGGGGTCCTCAGCAAACTTTCAAGGGGGCCTCAAGATGACTTAAAATTATTTAAAATGAGACAAAACAAGCATTAATATAAAATGAAACAACCCAGTTAGTAAAGTTACAATAAAGTTAATAAACTTTAAGTTCATGGGCATTTTTAGAATGAATATATTTTTTGGGGTAGAGTAAATTAAAAAAAAAAATCTCATTCAGTAAATCACAAACAACCGGAAAAGCCATGGGGCACTCAAATATAGTTATGGCCAATGGGGGCCATGGAGTCAGAAAGGTTAAGAACTAGACTGTGAAAAGTACAAGTGTTATCTTAAAGTGCTAATTCTACCTTATTATTTTCTACCTTTCTACCTTTATTCTATAACTCATAAATGTTTTGTATATATATATATATATATATATATATATATATATAAATGTATGTACTTGAACATTTGTATTGTATATTTTTGACTTGAATAAAACCAGTAAATTTAGATATAAACCATATTTACATTTCAGCTACCTTTTTTTCCCCAGTAAACTGTGCTAATTCATATTTTCACATGCAAATGAGCCGTTTCATTTGAAATAAAATGTTTTTTTAATTATTTTAAATTAACAGCTTTTGTAAGTTTTCTTTCCTTTTAGCTTTCAGGCAAGGCAAGTTTATTTATATATCACATTTCATACACAATGGTAATTCAAAGTGCTTTACAGGGAAAAGTCGTAGTTAATAGTGAATAAGTGTTCCCTATTCTAAAGTGTTACCAAACTTATTATAAATATATTTTATTAAAATAAATACATAAATAGTATACATTTATTTATATTATATATAAATGTTATACAAGTTTTTATACTATAACTCATAAATGTTTTTTATATATATATATATATATATATATATATATATATAAATGTATGTACTTGAACATTTGTATTGTATATTTTTGACTTGAATAAAACCAGTAAATTTAGATATAAACCATATTTACATTTCAGCTACCTTTTTTTCCCCAGTAAACTGTGCTAATTCATATTTTCACATGCAAATGAGCCGTTTCATTTGAAATAAAATGTTTTTTTAATTATTTTAAATTAACAGCTTTTGTAAGTTTTCTTTCCTTTTAGCTTTCAGGCAAGGCAAGTTTATTTATATATCACATTTCATACACAATGGTAATTCAAAGTGCTTTACATAAAAAGTAAAAAAAAAAAAATCACAATAATAAAAGCAAGGAATTAAATGTTAAAATGATTTTAAAAAAATTATTTAAAATGAAATTAAAACAGTTTGCTCATTCAGTAAAAGCACAACTAAACAGATGTGTTTTGAGTCTAGATTTAAACGTAGCTACTGTTTTAGCACATCTGATGTCTTCTGGAAGCTGGTTCCAACTACAGGTGGCATAATAGCTAAAAGCGGACTCCCCTTGTTTTGTGTGAACCCTTGATATTTCTAACTGACTTGATCCTTGATTGAGTGGTCTGTTAGGCTTATATTCAGTGAGCATATCTGCAATGTATTGAAATCCTAGGCCATTTAGTGATTTATAAACGAGTAATAATACTTTAAAATCAATCCTAAATATAACTGGAAGCCAGTGTAAGGACCTGAGGACTGGTGTGATATGCTCAGATTTTCTGGTTCTAGTCAGAATCCTGGCAGCAGCGTTCTGGATGAGCTGCAGCTGTCTAATGGTCTTCTTGTGAAGGCCGGTGAGGAGACCCTTACAATAGTCCACCCTGCTGGTGATAAAGGCATGAACACGTTTCTCCAAGTCTTGACTGGAAACAAAACATTTAATTCTTGCAATGTTTTTGAGATGATAGTATGCTGATTTAGTTACTGCTTTGACATGACTACTGAAACTAAGGTCTGTCTCTAGAATCACACCAAGATTCCTGACTTGATTTTTAGTTGTCAAACCTCTAGAGTCAAGGTATGCATTCACCTTGAGAACTTCATCTTTGTTTCCAAATGCAATGACTTCAGTTTTCTCCGTTTAACTGAAGAAAGTTTCTCTCAGTGTGTAATTCATTCATGAGTATGCTCAAAAAATAGTCACTGTAAAAAAGTAAAATTGTTATTTAACTCCAATAAGTACGGAAGTTCTAAGCGGCCATGCAATAGTATATATTTTTTTCTTTCTTGTTTTCTCGTGATCTTGACATAACGAATTTTCTCGTGATCACAACTTTATTTTTGTTGTGATCTCGACATAACAAAAGTTGTTTTCTCGTTATCACGACTTATTTTTTTCGTGATCTTGTCGTGAAAAAAAAAATAATGCATGGCCGCTTAGAACTTCCGTAAATAAGTATTTATTGTAATTACAAAATGTATATCTATGGCTGCATCCAAAAGCTTAGGCAGCAGGCAAAGGCTTTGTAGCCAGCATTTATGCATGAAGGTACCTCATGAAACTGATTTCAAATAGACCTCTAAGACAGCATAACAGATTAATGATCTAAAACAAAATAGAGTGACCTCTGGTGATAACTATGCAAATATTTAATTACTACAATACTAATTTCTTGCTAGAAATGACATCAAAAGTGGAACAAGTTAGTAAAAAAAAAAAATCTATTTTGTTAGCAAAACTTTATTACCCATAATTCTCTTGGTGACTCTGCACTATACCTAACAATGGGCTGATTTAGAGGCCTGTCTCTGAGCTGTTGGCAGGCAGTCTAACTGTTCCCTAATGCATTTAGAGTTAATTAGACAGCAGTGAACGCCACCCAGATTGAGTCAGGCCATCCAGGAGTCCTCTCGGTCCCTGCGTGATGCCTTCATTACAGCTGCTCTGCATCTCTGCTCCTTCAAACCACACAACTTCTGTCTCTGGTCAAAATGAATTAACAGTAGGAGTGGGATGTTGTGATTTGGTTAGTGTTTGGAGGAGCACAGGTCTGGATTGAGTTACATTTGAAGGAAGAGACAGAAAGATGCTCACAATGTCTGTCAAGCTTGTCGTAACAGGCTTAATCAGCTAGAGATCACTATCTCTGCACGATTACTGCTACCACTAATCACTATTATATAAACACACACACAGAAATTTTTTTTCTGCTATCTAAATGGGCACTTCTAATTTTTTTATACAAGCCACTCTCTCTCTCTCTCTCTCTATAAATTGTAATATAAATCTATTGATCGACAGCATAATATAATATAATATAATATAATATAATATAATATAATATAATATAATATAATAGTTTGGGGGTCCGTAAGATTTTGTAAAGGTTTTTGAAAGATGGCTGCATATAATTGAACAAAAATACAATACAAACTATGAAATATTATTACACTATTACAATATATTGTTAAATACTTTTCTTTCTTTCTTTCTTTATAAATAAATAATAATTCAAAATAAATAAATAAATTTTAAAATGTAATTTATTCCTGTGATGGCAAAGCTGAATGTTGGTGCTCAAAGAATATTTCTTCTTATTATCAATGTTTAAAACAGTTGTGTTGCTTAATATTTTAGGAAATTCATGACACATTTTTGTCAAGATTGTCTGATGAATAGAAAATTTAAAAGAACAGCCTTTTTATGAAAAATAACTTTTTTGAAACATTATAAATGTCTTTATTGTCCCTCTTGATAAATTTAATGCATTCTTGCTGTATAAAAGTATTAATTTCTGTAAAGAAATCTTACTGACTAATAAAATATAATATAATATTTAAGAATTTTTCATTTTATTTAATTCATTAATTTTTCAATTTAAAACTCTCTGAACACCCACAGGAAGATTTTTTTGTCAGCTTTAATTCACATTTAGTGTGAATTTTGTCTTTGCAAACTACATCTAAGCCACATACATACACACAACAGATACAGACAATACAATGGAGTAGGACAGAGGGAAAACAGCGGAAAAGACAGTCTAAATACAAGGACAAATGTTGCTGTGCTAATCTGTTCTGCACTACTAACCTTCTTTATTAAGACAACAGGCACCCACACACATTTATCCCCCTATGTGTGTGTGTGTGTGTGTGTGTGTCTATAAGAGTCATCGCCCTCATAGTCATCAGCTGTGTGTTGTTCTCTTCCTCAGGGTGGTGTGTGCACCTACAGTATCTGTCCTGCAGATTTAGCAAATATTCCAGGCTAGCTCAAAACTTATATAGCTCTGCTGTAATAGCCAATATACTAACAAGTTTAACAACTGAAAAATATCATGAATGCAAAAGATATAGCCTTATTATATATACAGTAGCATGCGAAAGTTTGGAAACCCCTTGCAGAATCTGTAAAAATGTGAATAATTTTAACAAAATAAGAGAGATCATGCAAAATGCCTGTTATGAAAAATCCTCTGTGTCCTGCAGATTCTTCAGTTTTCCAGCATCTTTTGCATATTTGAACCCGTTCCAGCAGTGACTGTATGATTTTGAGATCCATCGTTTCACACTGAGGACAATTGAGGGACTCAAACACAACTATTAAAAAAGGTTCAAACAGTCACTGATGCTCCAGAAGGTAACACGATGCATTAAGAGCCGGGGGGTGAAAACGTTTTGAACAGGATGAAGATGTCCCAATTTTTCTTGGAAAAATTTAAGGGGGTCTGAATACTTTCCGTACCCACTGTATATATATATATATATAGTTTTTGTTTTCCATGTAAATATATTTAAAGGGCTGGAATAAAAGCAAGAGAAAGGTATAAATATATAAAAGTCTAATAAATCTTTATTTGCTGGCCCTGCTCTGGTTTATTTGCTGAGGCTAGTGTGCTTGTCAATGATGAAGCGAGGTGACATACGGCATATGCTGAGGGGCTCCACCAAAGCCCAGAAATATCGTTTAATTACGCCTCCATGATGCTGCAATATATCAAAACGACTTTTTCAAAAGCTGTTCTTGCTTTTGTTCTTGCCTTTTTGCTTAAACTCTTTGTTGTATCTCTCTTTCTCTCTTTTATTGATGCAAAATGCACAAAACAACACAAAAGGACAGGTGCTCAACCTAGGGCTGCACCCATTATTTTAATTTTAGTTTTAGTATGACATTATAATACCATTCATATTTTTACTTTTTTTATAATTTAAAGAAGAAACCAATCCGATGTATATTTGACATTTGAGGCTTAATACTATAGAAAAGCACTAAAGGTTTTTCAGTTAGAGTGTTTTCAGCTTGTTTATTTTCATATGAAAATACGGCATGCAGTTGCATCAAACAATGGTATAAACATCATTCAATGTAAATTGTGATAATTGTAATTAATAATCGCAATTACAATTTCAAAGGAAATAATCGACAATTATGATTTTTGTCATTATCGTGCAGCCCTAGCTCAACCTCTACCAAATAATTTCCCATGCTTCTTTTTATCTCTTATTGTTGATCAGAAGCTTCTGCAGCAACTCAGAGCAGATAAATAAGTACTTTTAAATAAATAGCATTTGTAAACACAAATATACGAAAGCATGCTTCATATTAACACCCACAATGGTGTGAAGATGTAGATGAGTTTCTTCATCTGAACAGATTTGGAGAAATTTAATTTAGCATTACATCACTTGCTCACCAATGGATCCTCTGCAGTGAATGGGTGCCGTCAGAATCAGAGTTCAAACATGACAAAAACATCATAAGCAATCCACACGACTCCAGTCCATCAACTGATGTCTTGTGAATTGAACAGCTGCATGTTTGTAAGAAACAAATCCATCAAGGCATTTTAACTTTTAAACCGTCACTTCTATAGCCAAAATAGCCTTAGTCCATAATCCATAATGCAAAGCATCCACTGGTGAGCAAGTGATGTAATGCTAAATTTCTCCAAATCTGTTCTGATGTAGAAACAAATTAATCTACATCTTGGATGGCCTGAGGGTGAGTAAACTGTCAACAAATGTTCATTTTAGGTTTAAGTATTCATTTAAGTAAATGCTAAGATTCTACACTATTTCTGTGCCAAAAGCATCACTAAACAGAATTAGAAATACTGATTTTTTTCAAAAAGGCTTCCCGAACACTCCCCCCGTCTACCACTGGTAAAAAAAAAACAGACAGAAAAAAAGAGTCTCGCCCTAAACTCATGCCATTGTGGGCTGGCGGGTCGGGATGCTAACAAACAAAGCAATGTTTTGGTAGCACCATAAAGCCACAGTGTTTAAATTTTCAGGGGAATCAACTTGCAAAATTTTGCAAAAAAATTAAATGCAAAATTTGACTAGTGGTCTCAGACTTCTGGACCCCAGTGTACGCACACAAACACTTTCATCATACTGTAAGTCATTTCCAAGTGTAAGTCTCAATAATGAGAGGAGGAGATGTGGCGGAGGGAAAGCACACATCTCTTGGAAATTGCTATTCATTGGAGGTGGACCGGGAGCTACCGGTATTTCCATTTTCCTGTGCAGGCGGCCAGCTGACCCTCCGCTCCCCGACTCTCTCTCTCTCTCTCTCTCTCTCTCTTTCTCCGCCTGTTGCTCAATCAGTCTGAGAAAGAGACGAAAGGAGGAGCACCTTCAAATGTCCAGTATTACATTACATTACAGACTTGGCTGATATTCAGAGCTCTGTGTGTATGGTTGAATATGATTAAAAACAGCACACTTTTCCAATATAAAAAGCTGAGGAAATAAAATATTGGAGGTTTCTATCTAAAACAGACACTGAAGTACAGCAAATCTAATCATGGCACATGCATTATTCTGTATAAAGCAGAGAGCTGGAGGTCTGGGGAATGTGAGAGACTGTTTGTAATGACTGCAGTTGTCAAATTTCACCGAGTGGAGTCTGATTTTCTATGCTCACCCCAATCATAATTACATCTGAAGTATTTACTGTCAGTCAGAGTCATTCGTTATGAGGGTCATCTCAGAGAGAAAGCGACAGGGAACAACTACACAACACATGAAAAGCTATAAATGCTCAATGAAAGAACAGAGGGAGGGAGAAAGAAGCGAGTGGAAGTGAAATACTCTGAAAAACAGCACCTGAATGATAAGGACAAATGATAACAGAAATAATAAGGGAATCAAGCCAAACACTTGACAAAAAGCTATCATCAAGAGAATGTTTCTTTAAAATGCTGAATAAAATACAAGCGGAATATAAAGTGAAAACAGCTCGTCAGTAGTCTAAACAAAGTGGCTCTTGATGCGCTGATGCCAGCCTCAGTCCACTCCTTGTGAAGCTACCCCAAATTCTTGAATGGATTTTGCCTGACAATCCCTTTTATCCCTTTTGCTGGTGCACCTTTTCCTACCACACTTTTTCCTTCCACTCAACTTTCTATGAATATGCTTGGATACAGCACTCTGTGAACAATCAGCTTCTTTAGCAATTAACTTTTGTGGCTTACCTTCAAAATTTCAAGAAATAAAGGCTTGAAATATTTCACTCTATGTGTAATGAATCTATATAATATATGGGTTTCACTTTCTGAAATGAGTGACAAAAAATATTGACCTTTTTCGTGATATTCTAATTTTTTGAGATGTACCTGTATATACACACACATATATACTGTATATACATATATATATTATTAAACACCCAATCCTAGTATGTGTACACTGCCATTAAAAATTGATCAAGTGCATTCATGAGGTACTGTATCTCTTCATGCATGTTTCATGTGTGATTTGTGGAGCCTGTATAAACTGGTCATATGCATCAATGTAAGCGGTTAACCAGTCATCTGAATAAGACTGAGTGAGGACTCTATGCATTGATAATTCAGTTTAAGATCTATTTCGGCACTAGGCATTTGTCTCTAGGTCACAGGCCATCTATCTTCTTAATTGCTTTCACTTCCAGGTATCCATTCACATCGTAACACATAGAGCCAATTTACATGCGAAACGAAGTGCTCATCTTTAAATCTATATAGTCCGTAGAAGCCGAACCTCTTAGGGTTGAAAGTTGGTTTAAAGTCAAGGGCAAAGGATGAATTTCGTAAAAAATGCCAAGAACATGTCTGGGTCTTATTAAAAAAAAAATAAAATAAATTAAATTAAATTAAATATTAAATATAAACTTTAATAAGAACTTATTCAATAAGTAATAAAATGAAATAAAATAAAAATCACAATGAAACAATGCAATAAATAAATAAATAAATAAAACACATACATAAGATTATGGTAATGAGAAATGGGGGTTGGGGGGTACATTTCAATGTAAAATGCCAAGGACATATCAGAAGAACACAAAATAAAATAAAATGAAATATTCTTTAAACAAAATATAATTTATTTTAATTTAGGAGTGAAATGTGACATGTTTTCATAAAGTTCTTAAGCTTAAACGGAAGTCTTAAGTCTCAACTAAATTCTAAAAGCTTTTGAAAAGACATGTTACACTCCTGCGACCTCATCACCTGTGAACAGAACATCTATTTCCAAACAATGAGGCAGACTGTGTGTTTGTGTGTACGTGTGTGTCATGCTCTGTTGCTCATGCAGGTGGACACACTACAGTAAATACAAGAGGATTCACTGAGGTGTGATGATTGAATTCAAGCTACAGCCTGACATAACTGTTTGAGAATGAACACATGCTTTAAGATGACTAACTAACTCAACTCAAGCAAGTCTCTCAGTGAAGCCCTGCTTGACCTAGTATCCGAACGCCGTTCAGTGCGTGTGTGTGTGTTTGGGTGTAGCTGCTTCTTCTCAAGAGAATACAGTCTGTCAGAAAGACAAAGGACACACACCTGAGCACCGAGCTACCATTAATCTGTCTGAGAGTGTGTATCTGTACATATGTGTGTGTTGAAATACATACTTAGTTTTTTTAATGCATATCTATGAATATATGTCAGGCTGTCCTGATTTTTGCAAAGGTATGCCTCCATAGATATTTCTCAATCTCAGTCCAGACTCAATCTCATGGCCATGTCTGTTATACATATATATACGTATACACACATAAATAGCTGTGTGTGTGTGTGTGTGTGTGTGAGATGCTTTGAATGGTAATGAATTCCTTCAGGAGTAGATAGAGTTCGTGCAGAGCCGCTGTGATAAAGCTGGGGTCTGTCGTGTCTGTGGCCCCGCTGGAATTAAGATGAGATAAAAACCATTCCCATCTCCCGCTTTAGGACCAGCAGGGGGCCAACGGGGTTGACAGCTGCCCGAATGAGAGAGACACACGGGAGGTAAAGAAGAGCCAGACAGGAGGATGGGAAGTCATATCTGATAGATCTGAGCGCAAGTGTGTGAGTTAAAAGAATGTGTGTGTGTGTGTGTGTGTTTGATGTTGCAGTGATTTATGATCAACATCTGCCATGTCTGTTATACATATATATACGTATACACACATAAATAGCTGTGTGTGTGTGTGTGTGTGTGTGAGATGCTTTGAATGGTAATGAATTCCTTCAGGAGTAGATAGAGTTCGTGCAGAGCCGCTGTGATAAAGCTGGGGTCTGTCGTGTCTGTGGCCCCGCTGGAATTAAGATGAGATAAAAACCATTCCCATCTCCCGCTTTAGGACCAGCAGGGGGCCAACGGGGTTGACAGCTGCCCGAATGAGAGAGACACACGGGAGGTAAAGAAGAGCCAGACAGGAGGATGAGAAGTCATATCTGATAGATCTGAGCGCAAGTGTGTGAGTTAAAAGAATGTGTGTGTGTGTGTGTGTGTGTTTGATGTTGCAGTGATTCATGTGAAATCAACATCTGAATTTTGCATGTGGGTCAATGATAAATAAAAGTGTCAATGATAAAAACAAGGAAATATCTTCTAATAATCTAGTGTAAAACACATGTGCCAAAATGTAGTTTTAGTATTCATGCTGCTTTTTGAGAAATTCTTTAACCATTTTACAAGAAAACCTTAAATGACTCAAAAATATCATTAGTAAAAAGAAAAAAATTATAATAACATATTTTCTTACAACTTGAATACACGAGTGTATACATCTTAATCTTTTTTTTCTCTCCAAATGTTACATATTTTTACTGGTATTCATTCATTCATTCATTCATTCAATAGCACAGATTTGAATTATTGCATATAGGAATAATTAGTTAATAAATATCATTCAATTTTGAGGGAGTCACACACACACACACACACACACCATGATATTTTGCAAGCTGAACTAAACATGCCATGTCATAAAAAGGTCAAATTATTCGACACATACAACAAAGCAACCAATGAGAACAAGACACATGAACAAAAGGATCACATGGCAGGATCACATGACAGGGTCAGGGGAACACATGACAAGGCAGGAACCTAGACAAGAAAATACAAAATAAAGGACAAGAAAACCTAAACAGGAAACAGGAAACAAAACCCAAAAACCAGCATGACATGGGATGATTTTTTTCTTCTTCTAATTTTCTTTTCTTTTCTTTTTTTTTAATGGCCTGGTGTAAATTATTTTTTAAAATGTTTTTATATTATTTAAAATATAAATAATTAAATTTTTAAAGTTTATAATTCATTTGTATATTTTTAGGTTCATAAAACATACAAATTAATATATAATTAAAGTATAAACAATTTAATGAATGATATATTATTTAATAATACCATTTGTAATAAAAAAAACCTTCACATTTAATAAAAAAAAAACGCTGAAAGGAAGCAGTATCACTAGTAGGAGTCTCAGGTGTTTAGACCCCACAGAATCTGTGTGTTGGAAGAAAACATGTTCACAAAGCAACAGACTCAGTCAGCCATCAAAGCAGACCAAACACATCCTATAAACCCAACCAGAACACACAGAGATTCAGTTCAGTGCAGATCCTCTGCTTGGGCAGTTTAACTGTTCAGACACTGTGCTATCTAATCAACACAGCTCACTGATCACATCATACACGCTACACACGCTGTAGTGACCACCTCTGTCAAGCTGAGCAAAGAAACAAAGAGCTTATTTATATGCTCTGATTTCGAAACTTCTGAAAAGATCAGCAATAGGCCGTAACATGTAACATTCAACAGTTGGACATTCTTCAGCTCCAAAGGTTTTTCCTCAGGTAAAGGTAAAAATATATTAAAATTACCAAAACATTGTCAGTGGTATTACAGCGTTTTCCCATTTATGAATCTAGTAATACAAAGAACGCACCTTGCACAATTGTTTTTTCATGTCTGAGTGGCTGATGTGGTTATCAGCTGCATAAAGCCACAGCAGCAGTATGTTTTCTCCAGTGCACACACATCTCTCTATCCGTGCTAGTGAAATCCATAAACAAAGTGCAAACAAATACATCCAGACTACTGATATACATCAACCGATGCACACCTGCAAATTTGGATTATTCAACTAATGTTATTAGCATTATCTAGTTGTCTGGTTATACTTTGTCTTACAGTTCATTGTTCACTGTAATACCACCTGTTGTTCCCCACCTGTCTGCCAACACCCGCAGATCCCTGGGCCACTCCTGTCTGTGATCTGTTCTCCAGTTAACCTCTGCTGCTAATGAACATCAAAGAGACAATATGGCCTTGCTGAGCCCAAAACCACACATATAGAGTGACCAGCGATTGTCAATCAATTAGGTGCAGGTCAATTAGGGTCTCAAAAAATCTGTCATCATCTTTTGCCACAGAACAGCAATCGCAAGTAAATATTCTGTCATCTTTTCAGGAATGTAATATAAAGATTGTACAAATGCGCCACTGTCCTGTGGCTGCCGTCGCATCATCCAAGTGAATGCTGCACACTGGTGGTGGTGGTTGAGGAGAACCCCCCCCCCCACTATATGATTGTATAGTGCTTTGGGTGTACAACAATACACAATAAAACGCTATATAAATGCATGCATCATTCATTCATTCATTCATTCATCTTTAGCAACATTTTGAATAGCAGGCACAACAATCCCGGTACAACCATAGATTTGCATATGGGGACAATATGCGTTACATGACTAAACATGCGTCATTGTTTTCAAATACCTCCGTTTTTACAGTCTACACAACAATGTAAAAATGGCACTTTCAAATGTATCCACTTGGGAGAATATCTTCAAAAAGCTTGGTTTCTGCTGGACAAAAACAGCGTGTGCTGCATTTACAAGCAAAAACAGTCCAAAACAGTTCTAAACAAATATGTTGGTGGATTTTGATGTAAGAGGACAACAGGGGATGAACCTTTACACTGGTGGAAGCATTATTATGGATTATGGACTGGTATTTAAAGTTAAAAACATGGACTGGTTTTTAAAGTATAAAAAACACCTTAAAGGGGTCATATGATGCTATTTCAATTTTTCCTTTCTCTTTGAAGTGTTACAAGCTCTTGGTGCATAAAGAAGATTTGTAAAGTTGCAAAGACTAAAGTCTCAAATCCAAAGAGATATTCTTTATAAAAGTTAAGAGTCAACCACTCCTACCTAAAACGGCTCGTTCTAACACGCCCCCACATACCTACGTCACTATCTGGGAAGATTTGCATAAGATGTTTTTATCAGCTGTTTGAACTCTCATTCTGACGGCACCCATTCACTGCAGAGGATCCACTGGTGAGCAAGTGATGTCATGCTAAATTTCTCCAAATCTGTTCTGATGAAGAAACAAACTCACCTACATCTTGGATAGCCTGAGGGTGTGTAAATTTCAGCTAATTTAAATTTTTGGGTGAACTATTCCTTTAATGTCACATAGCATATATCAAGGGTAGCGTTAGTTCTGGCAGGTCACGTTAGTCAAGCTCGCATCAGCTGACTCTCAGCTGATCCCCATCAACCTATGGGAATACGACACCTATCTAAGTATTCATATATAAGGTCCCGCAGTAGTATCAGCAGTTTTCGCATTGCTCAATAGCTAATTACCCTCCTCCATCCCCAACTCCTCCTCTGTCAGTCAGAATTCAGCCTTCTGATTCTCCTTTGAATCAGACCAATTCTAAAATGTGTACATAACATTATTGAACTTTAACGATATCTGCAATACATTTATGTTGGTTCTGTTCTGTTTACCCTTGGGGGCGGGTATCGCTGCTCTCCCTGCTCTCATCCATGCTAGGCTGCATGAATGCGCAGGGAGTTCTTGCCCAGAACAGAACCATACCACCAATCCAAACTGTATGCTAATTGTCAATCATCTTTGACGATAGTGGTCCTGACAGAAATCCTAGTTACGGCAAAAACAGAGAAACAAATAGAGACATAATTA
>NW_015647946.1:14259-47335 GCF_001515625.1 Sinocyclocheilus rhinocerous | reverse complement strand
TTATTGGGAACATGCTTGTTCTTAAGTTATAGCTGTATTGTGGGAACACGCTTGTCCCAGAGCTATCTGGCTGTTATTCGGAACATGCTTGTTCTGAAAGCTGTAGTTGTATTGGGAACATGCTTGTTCTTAAGCTTGGTGGTTATTGGGAACATGCTTGTTCTTAAGTTATAGTTGTGTTGTTGGGAACACGCTTGTCCCAGAGCTATCTGGTTGCATTTTTGGGCGGGCCTGGGCAAAAGTGAGCGGGCACTAGTAACTAACGGACGGAGTCTGACTCAATATTCAGGTCATTTCATTCTTCTTTTCTTTGATCCTATTGAAAAATAAACCGTAGAACACAGTGGAAGACACGCATAGTAAAACTACCATGTTTCTGTCACCATCACAAACATGCCCACTGTCAACATTTCAAAATCATTCACAATATTCCCAATCCCTAAATACTGTTGCAAATTACAACACGCTACTCGAACTATAAAGTTAGAAGCTGTGTAGAAAGAATCTGTTACGCCAGGTCACTAATGCACATCTGCTCAACTAATATGAATACAAAACACAGACGTGAAATTGTACCAAAGTCACACAACATCGACATACAAGAGAACTGTAGCTACAACCTGTCCACATATAAAACCTGAGTAGCATTATCTGTAATTGTGAATTGTGATAAGTTTTGTAATTGTGATAAAATAGATTAAACAACAATTATTTAACAAATAGGCCTGGGGGGGGGGGGGGCTATTCATCATAGTGGGTGGGCCTATGCCCATCAGGCCCTATGCCCCTGGTTTGAGGTAACAAATATGATCAAATAATAAAATTCTTTGGTATATAACTTTCCAAATGCAGGCTGTTTACTCAATAGCTTTTCAAAACCATTGTGTCTGATATACTGTGTGTGTATCAGAGGGCGACAGGGTGTAATTTCCTGTCATTCCACTGCTATGATGTTGAGGTATTTTCACCCATGAAAAAACACAAGACATGAAATGATGGGTGTGCAGGCAGACGAGAGGTGACGACATGGTCTAACACATGTACGCCACACTCTTTAATCACTGAGTCACTGTGGTTTGGCCATATGCCACAATTTCAGAATCAGAATCAGAATCAGAATGAGCTTTATTGCCAGGTATGTTTACACATACAAGGAATTTGTTTTTGTGACAGAAGCTTCCACAGTGTAACAGAATGACAGTGACAGAACAAAAAAACACAGATAATAAAAAATAAAAATAAATAAAAAATAGAAGTAAATAAGGAATAAAAATATACAAATCGACAATTGTATGTACAGGTATATAAGAATAGACATGTACAGGTATATTATGTGCGGTATATTTAGGGGCCTGATCCAGACCAAAAAAAAAAAAAAACAACCTTCAAACGGTTGGAAGCTGGTGTTCAAATTGTATCCCCCTTTAACCTTGCAGAAAAAAATGTGGATAATATAGTATTGTTTAAAATTTTAACTGTAGTGCATTAATCAATATTACATTTAAGGCTAATACATATTTAATGTACTAAATTGCAACATCATCATTACAAATTATTACAAATATTTAAAAAAAAAGCTTAATATCAATTGCATTTAATATCAATTTAAACTAATACAATTTAATTTAATTGCAGTTAATATGCAATTAAATGTCTGAAAACATTACATTTAGTTACACTTAATTATATTCTTTCATATTATTTCCATAATAAGCACTCTTTTTAAAACTATGCTAATCGGTTTGCTGGTTTTAGATGGGTTTGGGACACTTGGCAGCTTGGAGACCAGCGGGCTGACCTGCCATCTTAACAAGGCTACAAGACAAGCTAGACCAGCAGACCTGGAAGGCGACAGAATTGGATGGGGGAAAAGGGCAATGTTGAGATGGTAACCCTCATTCTATAAAAAAAACTCTCAAGCAAGCAGTAGCATTCAAATGAGCAGGATTACATTAACATGATCTTTCATTAGGACTTTATTTAGTATGTATGTGCGTGTGTAAGCGACAGCTGTGTGCCTGCTGGCCTGTATTGAAGTCACGCTCTCTGCGGCCTGATGCCATTAGAAGCTATCAGCACAGAGCGGCAGGGCAAACCTAATGGAGCTGTTATCTGTCAGCCAGGTGTACGTGTGGAAAGTGGGCTCTTGGGAGAGACACTGGTGGAGAAATTATACCGCTCATTGATGAATATTACAAAACACATACAGAATAACTTATATCAGTGCTTCTCAAAGTATGAGGTAAGGAGGCATGGCAGACTGCCCTAGTTCTCCAATCTGATATACCGATGATATAAACACCAGAAAGAAAAACTAAATTGTGTATCATCAATGTACAACATTTGAATAGCAGTATTCAGTAAATAATGATTTTAATTAGAGTGTGTCCATATGGATTTTGAAGAATTGAATAATAGCAGCACAAACGGTGAAAAAAATACCATAAGAAAAAAAACTAATTATTCCCCTGTGCATAATAACAGATTTGGGTTAACTAACCCTTTAATATTTAATTAATCTTTTTTTGTAATTTATTCATTTATCCTTAGATCCTTTAAAAATATTTATTTTTTAATTAAAATTAAAGAAAAATTTGATAGAATATTTTTGCAATAAAAGTTTAGAGAAAATAACAGCACTACGTAGGCCTATGAAAAGTTCTTTTCATTTTTTTTTAATGTGTAGAGAATCATTATTCAATAAAACAAACATTTATAGATTTTGTTATTCAACAGAAAAAGTTAAATTAAAAGCCAAAAAAATAATAAATACGATAAAACTAAACTGCTAATACAATTGGCTTCTTTATGCTAAATTGTTTGTGTTTTTCTTCAGTTAGTATCTGCTACATGAATAAATGTACGCTGCTGTTCAAAAGTGGAAGAATTTAAAAAAAAGATATCAATACTTTTATTCAGCGTGGATGCATTGAATTGATCAAAAGTGAAATATTTTGTAACATAACATTATGTCTATATACCGTCAATTTAAAATAAATACTGTTCTTGTATAGCCTATATCAAAGAATCCTTAAAAAAATTAATAACGGTTTTCAAAAAAATAGTAAGCAGCACAACTGCTGTAAGTATTGATGATAATAATCAAATTATTCTTGATCATCAAATCAGCAGATTAGAATGATTTGCATTTTGCAATGACTGCAGTAATGGATGCTGACAATTCAGCTTTGCCATCACAGGAATACATTTCATTTTAAAATATATTAAAATATACAATTTTAAATTGTAATAATTTTTCACAATATTACTGTTATAGCTGTATTTTTGGTCAAATAAATGCAGCCTTGATGAGCATAAGAGACTTCTTTCAAAAACATTAAAAACCTTATTGACCCAAACATTTGAACATCAGTGTACACATAATGACAATGTTGCCACTGGCAACAATATTGATGGTTTGGGGTTACATTTTTAAAGGGGGCATGACAGAAAAAAAAAACTTAACCTGATACTGTATGTACTGTACGCACAATCAGTTTTCAAGATTTCACCAACCTAATGCTACACACATCCACAGGTCTCGTGGATGTCACCACAGTCCTTCTGAACACATTTATGAAGTGTGCAGTCAAACTAAAGAGTGTGACCACTCAGACAGCAAAGCAGAGGAAAAGCACTGTGAGAAGTGAGGAAGTGAACATCACAAACACTCATTAACAACACACTGTGGAAGAATACACAACACTTCAGCACACTTTACACACACAACCACAGCACAACTCACTGTTCACGTCATATCTGTTATCCTGACCTGAGAGCAGCTGTCTATGTTCAGTCAGTGTGAGATAAAAGCTCAATTTTATTTACTTCAACTAGTTTATCTCCAGGGCCCGAGCTATCAAAGGATGATCTTCAAGCACTGCAACCTTCTCTTTCACAAACACACATTTATCAAATAAATAGTTCAGCCCAAGTTCACCTGATGCACTCACAATATGTTCCTGATAAATTCACACTGCAAGAACTTTCTGAACTTTGTTTGTTTGATTTCAACTAGACGTCTGCTGCACTTCAAACTTCGGAAAAGTCTGTCATTTATTCACCCTTGTGACATTTCAAACCTGTATGACTTTCAAGCAAATTAGCATTTTTTTTACAAATACAATAAATTCATCATTAATTAATATGTCACACCACATGACATTTTACAACCTTAACAATTCGTGCCAAAAAAGGTCAAATTATCTGATATATTATGAGACTTACTGACCTCATGAGGGTCATCATGGTTACTCTACTCTCTGTGATAAAATTTTCTGTTTAACGTTCTTTTTTTTTTTATCTGCATGTTTTTGCCTGGCTTTGTTGGTTGCACCACATGACTTTGATTTAATTTGAAAATATTAATATGCAGTGAAGCAGTTTTGTTAAAATAATTTTTAATAAATAATAAAATAATCTATTAAACTACTAATAATGTTTTCATGAATTTCACTCTTTTTCACTACGATATCAGGACAGTTGTATTCAGATATATTATATATTAAATATATTTTGTATTATATATTACATATATTTTGTATCATTGATGAGTATCATTATTATACTTGTTAATATTTTGAATTATTTTTTACTTTTATATATTTGCTTTTAGTTTTTGTCAGTTTTAGTTTTTTAAATTAAGTGATACAATAACTAAGTGGCAACTTTCTGAAATTAAATGAGTTTAAGTTTCTATATTTTATTTCGGTTAAAGTTTATTTTATTTTAAGTAATGAAATGGTTTTTAATGGTTTTAGTTTTAATTAACGATAATGATCCTGGTTGTACACCTCTGACATTTTTTTTTAACTTTATACCCCATAAAACCAAAATTAATATTAATTCAGAAATTAAAACATTCTTCATAGAAATAGGGGTTTCAAGTCACTGAATGCATTAACTGCCTTTTAATGTATTTTTGAAAAAAAGAAATTAATAGTACAAAAAAGGCATCATTAACTCAAAATTCAAACAAATTACTTTTGTCCATTAAAATACACAATTCAACAAGAATTTTCATTTTTATACAAATTATTCCTTTAATGGACCTGTAATGTGGTGGGTTTTGAAAATAGCTTTTAATGACTTTTTTGTGGGTAGAAATGCGGCAGAACAATGCAATGATGAACAAAGACATGAGGTCAGATCTCTGGTTTGTGTGTGTGTGTGTGTGTGTGCTGAGAGGGTTATTGAGCGCCACAGTCTCTCTAAAGAGACTTCCACAGCACTGTGGACTATAATGATAATCTATGTCTGCAGTAAAGGGATTAGATTACACTGTTTGAACTTACACAATTCAACAAGAATTTTCATTTTTATACAAATTATTCCTTTAATGGACCTGTAATGTGGTGGGTTTTGAAAATAGCTTTTAATGACTTTTTTGTGGGTAGAAATGCGGCATAACAATGCAATGATGAACAAAGACATGAGGTCAGATCTCTGGTTTGTGTGTGTGTGTGTGTGTGTGCTGAGAGGGTTATTGAGCGCCACAGTCTCTCTAAAGAGACTTCCACAGCACTGTGGACTATAATGATAATCTATGTCTGCAGTAAAGGGATTAGATTACACTGTTTGAACTGTTACTCGGCATCATTAAAATGAAATCAACCCATTAAGCATATTGATAGGCCTTCATACACACACACACACACACCCATCCTGGGCATCACAAAACACCCTCATTAAATGACCTGGAGGAGAAAAAGACACATGTCTTGTTCTACATGGTCGCCCCCTCACGCTGCCTCTCTCATCTCTAATGCATTAGTGATTAAAATGTAGCAGCTGTGCACAAGTGTGTGTGACACAGCACATCTGTGCTATAGATTACCTCCAGCGGCTCAAATTCCCCTCTGAATGGAGGACATTTAGGCAACATCTTGAATGCAGAACTCTCAATGTACACGTGTGAGGTGTATGTAAGGTCACTGCTGCTGTGCTGACAGATGTGTGCACGTGTTTTCACACTCGTGTTTGCATTTAACACAGAGATGATCAGCAAACATCCCACTGATCCATTAAGTCGTCACCTCAAACACAGAAATATTTCCTGTCACTGACCTCCAACAATCATGTCTTCAATAAACAGGTTGCGAGAACATCCCATTCATGAGGTTAAAGGTCTTGATATAGAAATTATGTTTATGAGATTGTTTACATCAGTCGTACAGACAAATGAAGAAAGCTACAGTATATAATATTCAATCAATTTAAGATGACTTTACAATGATTGCTTGACCACCTCAAAACATCCAGGATGCACTCTCGGAAAAAAAGGTACCAAACTGTGTCCGTGTCCTTTCAAAAGGTACTAATATGTATACTTTAGGTATTAATATGTACCATTTAGGTTTAGCTGTTGTATCTTGGGGTAAAGCCCCAGTACAATCGTTCCAATCAACCTCATCCTTAAAGGAATAGTTCACCAAAAATGAAAAAATAAATTCATAAGAAAACCTGGAATATGACAAGAGAGTGGCAAGGGCCACTTTTTCCATATGCACGTTTTTTTTTTTTTTTTTGAACTTGACAGACTAAGAAAGTCATTCTCATTCTATAAACATAATGTATGTTTTACAATAGTGTTCCACAGAAGAAAGAAAATAATACTGGATTTGAAAGACATGGTAAATAAATGACAGAACGTTTCTTTTTCGGTTAAATGTCTAGGGTTAAAACAAGAAAAATTCACCTAAAAATGTTATTCCAAACCCGTAAGTCTTCTGTTCATCTTCAGAACACAAATAAATGTAATATTCTATCATCGTTTTGTCCATCTGTTGAAAGTTCATGCAACAAAAACTTTCATCAAAAAGTACAAAATGACATATGAATGTGAATTAAGCGGTTTAGACATGATTCCTTCATATGATGAAGTTTATTCACATCTAAACATTCATATACTGTATAAACAGACCTCACTGTTTTTAGTGAGTCAAGTATGACTGAGCTTCAGTTTACCATATTCGATGTTCTCTATATATGTGCGCTGATCAATGTTTATAAAGGCCACAATTAAATCATTCATATGAAGTGATCGTGTTTATGTGAATAAAGGCCACAATTAAATTTGTTCTTATAAAGCAATTGTGTTTCTTCAGTAGAAGACACAAACGGCTCGATTCGTATGGATTACTTTTTATAATCTCTTTTTTTTTGCTTTTTGGAGAGTACAAATTTTGGACTTTCAGTAGATGGATGAAAATTATTAGAAGATATAAGAAAAATATCTTTTGGAATGACAAGAGGGTTTGGAGGGTGAGTAAATGATGACAGAATTTTTATTTATGGGTGAACTTTAACATGTGGCCTGAGCTCAGCTCAGCTACCAGAAACTGCAAACTATCAGCTCAAGTTAAAGTTCTTTGATCTTTCTGCACGTGGCTGGTACAATGGAGTCAATCTGCTGTTCTTTCACAGTACATCAACAATAGTTCAGGCGTCTGTCTTCTCACCAACCTGTCGAGAGCTGGATTTAGCTGTGATGTTGAGTTAATGAACTGTTTTAATGTCTCTATTCCTCTACTGTGGTGACATATTACTGATGTAAAATGTAGCATGGACTGACCTGATGGATGGCGACTATTTGTATTTGATTGATTGCCGTAGTGTAGCTTTCCTAATAGATTTAACAGATTCCACTTCCAAGGGCAAGACCCATTGATTTTACCAGTACAGCCAATCACAGAGATCGAGGAGAGAGCTGACAGTGTGCCACGAACACCACACTTTAAACACACACACATTGCCAACACATGTACTTGGCCTACATGATACCAGACATAACAGTGCGCACACATAAGCTGACATTACAGCTATCGGAATAATACACAGAATTGATTTTCTTTCTCCATACGTCTTCTTGCTTGAGCTCTCCATTTGTCTTCCTCTCTTTTTCTAGACACTGTCCTGTCCCAGCGTGGTCTATGAATAATAGCTTGTAAAGTTATAAGACTAAACATGCAAATGGATTTTTTTCTAATCTTGTAACAGCAGGAGATTAAATGAAAACCAGCTGAGATTTCAGCAAACAGGTAGAGATGGGAGAGAGCGATGTGTTGGGGGCGGCGATGGACCAATAATCTGCATTTTTTTTTTTTTACTTTTCTACTTGGTTATGGTTCTTCAACATCAGAGTTACAATTCATAGAACCATTTTTTGGGTCTCTAATGGCATTAAACTTCTGGCATTAAATGGGTAAATCAAGTTAATGTATTATGCTTGCATAAATTACTTAATGATAATTAAATTATTTTCTGACATAAAATGCATAGCATTAAATGTAGTAAAAGTATAAAAATATAATTATATTATTATTAGTTTTTATACTTGTAATCTAATGTATTATGATTGTATCAAATGGCACTAAAATCAAATCAATTCTTTTACTTTTAACACAAATATATACTGAATGGTATAAAAAAACAATGGCTGACATTCTTGAGGTCAGTTTTCTTGTCCATTGTTGTTCATTCTATTCTTTTCTCTCACTCTTTGTCTAAACTTTCGATTTAACTTTCTTTTATTGTTTTAACAGCATTTCTAACAGCATTTTTACATCTCTATTCTGCACACTGTCTCAGGCTTCAATGAAATGTGTCAAATGCACAGATTTCCCATCTGTCACTGACATCTCTCTTTATCCATTTTTAATTTAAAAGTACTTTACTGGCATTATTTTTATTCTACATAAAGTATTGCCAAAGAATCAATGCACAAAAGCAGTGACAGAAAAAAAAAAACTTAATACTTAGGCATTTGGCAAAAAAATTTGGCAGCTACATTTTATCAGCCCATGCATTCTCTAGGGACCGAACCCATGACTTTGGCATTAGTAGCACTTTGCCAGTGAAACAAAAGGAACTCTGTGTTAAAAAAAGGTGCCAGCACACATAAAAAAAATAATAAAGGCACAATACACAATAAATATAGAAAAGACTGTAATTACTGTAGATAAACAGAACAATCAATACATAATGTTCTGTTGTACATGAATATAGAGATACACAGGCAGTGGTTGGTGATAACGATGTGCAGCTCAAAAATGAAATTTGCTAACAGATACATAACTGCATAACTTTACATTTACATTTGATGTTCTGCTGCTAAATTGAAATGATATGCAATGAGAGTTGAAAGTTTTTTTTCTCTCTCTTATCTCAAGAAGAATGTGTGCCTTTGTGATTCTCTCTCTTTTGTCTGTGTTGTACCCCTTAATGCCACTAAGGGTTTTAGGTGAAGGCTTTTTTTTTTATAATTATTTTTATTGAATTTTCACTGTAATACAAAAATAACAGGTGAAGGCTTTTTAATAATTCAGTAACCAGCTTCTCAACAGCTCAAAAACCTCAGCCCAAATCCCATTAACAAGCCATGAATTATTTCAACCTTCACATCTGTCCACATCCCCTTGTGAACACACACACACACACACACACACACACACACATAGCACAATTTGCCTAATGGCTTTAGTCTAAACAGTTTTTTTCTGTTATCCTTTCTGATGTAGTCCTCAGTGTGCAAAGCAATATTAGTCTGTTTGAGATGCAGATCAGATTGGACTAAACACATTGTGGCAATATTGGATTATTTAGGAATCTCAACACAAACATATATTGTTTTAAAGCAAGGTTAGCATAAAACGACATACTGAACAATCAATACATCTATAATATTCTGTTTTACATGGATATGGAGATACACTAGCAGTGGTTGGTGATAACGATGTGCAGCTCAAAAATCGAATTTTGTTCTAACAGACACATAACTGCATAAATTTACATTTACATTTGACTGAAACAATGTGCAATGAGGGTTGACAGTTTTTTTTTAAGCATTTCTCTCTTATCTGAAGGAGAAAGTATGCCTTGTAATTCTCTCTTTTTTGTCTGTGTTGTACCCCTTAATGTCACTAAGAGTTTTAGGTAAAGGCTTTTTAATAATTCAGTAACCAGCTTCTCAACAGCTCAAAAACCTCAGCACAAATTCCATTAACAAGCCATGAATTATTTCAACCTTCACATCTGTCCACAACCCTTGTGAACACACACACACACACACGGCTCAATTTGCCTAATGGCCTTAGTCTAAACAGTTTTTTTTTTCTGTGATCCTTTCTGGTGTGGTCCTCAGTGCACACAGCAATATTACAGTCTGTTTAAGATGCAGATCAGATTGGACTAAACACATTGTGACAATATTGGATTATTTAGGAATCTCAACACAAACATATATTGTTTTAAAGCAAGGTTAGCATAAAACTGACAAGATAAATGCTTTACACAAAACATGGAAATGCAATGCTAAAAAGTGCTAATACGGGATTTTTTTTAAACAATATGCCTCTAAATCAGTCAGGACTTGATTTAGCTGCTTCATATGACTGATTCTCTTATGATTAATAAATCAGCTGCCTTCAAGTGGAGTTGGAAATACTGCTGTTTTGAATTACGTGCACATGAATAACAAATTTATATTTGAGTCAATGACAAATAAGAGTCTCCAAAAAAAAAAAAAAAAGAATCTTTTAAAGAATCTTAAACAAACAAACAAAGAACTTCTAAGTTCTTAGAAATGTGCTCTTTGTAATCATGTGAGATGATTTGATTCATTCATTCATTCATTCTAAATATCATGAATTATTAACTTATAAATACACATTATTACATTTAATTAAAAAGTTATGGCATGACGTACACGCGTCATATATATGCCATATATGGTGCTACTCTCGAAAAATAATTATGTTGACATACTAAAACCTGAAAATAATTAATATTAATAAGCAATAAAAATTTGATCAAATATTTTTTTATTCTGCACCACTCAAAATTTCATAGAGAATGTGTACTCAAGTTCATTGCATATATAAATCGCAACTGATTAATTATTTGTTATATACTACACATAGAGGTGAATTCAGGTTGATTGGGACATTTTCCCAGTGATTTCAATAGCAACAAATGTCCCAATTTAACTGAATTCACCCCCTACATAAATAAAATAATGAAGGTATATTTAGATGTATTTTATTCAGTGCTGCTACAAGAACTCAACAGGTTTTCCATTCTTTATTTTTATTTTTACTTCAATGTGTGACAGGGTAATAAGAACGGCCAAATTCAGAAAAGAGTTTATTGCACTTGAAAGCAATAATAGCCTCAAACAGTATTCAACAGTCAGACAGAGACACACACACTTGAATGAAGGTGCATGAATGTAGCATGGGATCCTGCTGCAAAAAGGCCAGCACCTTGCTAGATCTGCACAATTAAGAAGTATTGGCAAAACCAGCACAATATTTTGGTGTAATTTGTGCATGTAATGAATTCATTAAGGCTGGAGGTTGAAGACGCTGAGCTTTAGAAATGAACATTCGACAGGGCAGACAAGTCTAACAACAGTAACGGAGCAGGACTACAGCATGCATGAGGAAACCGAGAGCTCTTGATGTTAATGAGAATAAGGAGCCGTTCACAAAAGACATGCTCTTGCATTCAGAAACAGCGCAAGAGAATGAACCTGAAAAAAGGGATTATGGACATGTCTTTAAAAGTACTATTTTTAACTTGACACACCATCTAAAAAAAAACGCACATTTATTGCATGAAATGCTGAATAGAGAGACAATGGTCAAGATAGCAGTCTTTATACAAAAATATTTGCCCAAAGAATCAAGTATACCAAAGAGCCGTGTAATGAGCATAGATCATTTCTTTTTATTGTACACTGTAATGCATCATGCAGTAGATTTAATCAGCATTTTTTATCATATGAGGTCTGACATCCATAAATCAGACATAAAAGCCCCACCGGCTCGTCGTCATCTATCCTCCTAAAGGTCAGAGATACTAATCAAACTGAGACACAGCTGAAGTGACAGACATCATTTGGCTGTGTTTAGCACAGAGGAATGAGCGGAGGTTGTTTTTGTGCGTGCAGTAGAACATTAGCCGCTCATTATTTGGCTCTCATCTACTCTCTGGGCTGATCTCAACCTCTGCTGTCCCCACTTTTTACTCTGAGAGATTTGACAGTTGATTGCATCTCAGTTCACTTGTGATGAACAAACACACACACAATCACACTTTTATACGGAATTCACAGTCTGGGGTGAATATCACAATAATACAATACTGTTCAAATGTTTGGGGTTGGTCAGATTATTTTACTGATTTTGTAAAACACTGTTCACCAAGGCTGCATTTAAAAAATAAATATTAATATTGTGAAATATTATTACAATTTACAATAACTGTAAGAAAATCAAGTAATTTTAAGTGAGTTGATGATTTTATTCATTGTGATTTGTGTATTTTTGTGTATTTTAATGACAATTTCACCCCCAAATTTTAATTACATAATGCATTCAGACGTTGAATAATAATTCAAATTATTTTCTAGAATTGCAATACTGTAACAGCTTACCATATTGATTGTATAATACAGTTTTTTTTTATTAAAAATGAATGGCAGTACAACTACTAAATACTACTATGACGTACATTTTTTTTATTTAATTAATTTTATTTATTTATTTACTTGTTTATTTCTTTAATTCTTTTATTACCTTTTTTAGCATTTATTGGGTAGTTTGCCAGGACTTGAACTCACTGAAGTGCAGCCCATAAAGCTGAGGCACCATATAACAAAGAGTGAAAAATTTAAGGGGGTCTGAATACTTTCCGTACCCACTGTATTTTAAGTATAATTTTAATAATATATAATTATTATTATTATTTTCACACAACAGTATAACAGTATTTAGCATTACCTAATTCAGAAATGTCATTAAAAATAACACCTCAATGCAACAAATCTTAACAGTCCTAAAATAGGCTTCACTTTCTTTAAGCAAAATATAATTTCTCATTTCTTTCTTTTGATTTTGGGGTGAAATATTACCGGGGCATATTCTTGAAAGGTTTTCGTGAGATTCACCCTCTGCCTTCAGAGCTTAGAAGAAAAACTCAACCGAAAAGACAGGAAAAAAAAAACAGAAGAAAGAAACCAGCAAAGCAAAAACTCAGAGATAAAGAAAACTGACATTCTAAACCTAAGAAAGAGTGTTGGAGAAAAAGGGCGAGAGATACTAGAATAGACTCAATTATACTGAGAGAATAAGAGACAGACAGTGAGAGAGAGACAGCACTTTTAAGTCATATACTATAACAGTCTGAAAGTAATTACAGAGAAGTGGAGATAACATACTCCAGGTTATATGACGCCAGAAATCCAACACTTTCAGAAATCTCTCAGATTAAGCTTAAACTCCTGAAGGTTAAAGTCAGACTTAAGCGTTGTGCTTTAATCTGATATACATCTTCAGCTCCATGCACTCCAGGGCTTCTGTGACCCGTTCACCGTTTGACCTTTTTCTCCCATGTTCACCCCAGAGGCCTCAATCAAATGTGCTTTTTTTTATTTCTCTACAGATTAGTTTACTTGGATTACTCTGAAAATGTCACTAATCAAAAGCAGCCTTTTTTTTTGCTATACTATAACAATTTTTTCACAAAATGTGCATGTAGAAACAATACATGGTGTGATCAGGGGCGGACTTACCCATTAGGCAAAAGTAGGCGACCGCCTTGGGCCCCCAAAAGCCAAGGGCCCCCTAAAATGCTTTTCATATAGGATATGCGCATTAAGCGCTGACACGCGAACGGTTGCTGTTTACGGTGTTTATTACCACGACACCCGTCCGAGTCTGTGGCATCTGCAGGTGTACGGCTGTACTGTGAGTACCATGAGCGCTCTTTGGGAAAAGGGGAAAAAGACGGGCCGATTTGAGACTCGTGCAGGGCTCTAATTCACTTCATCCAACGCTGTTTTGTTCTCATCTGTGAGCATGCTCTTGATATATGTATTTTACCATTTTGTTGAGTTTAAAACGTGTGACACTTTAACAAAAAAGGAACGTCAAGGTTGATCTAGGAAAATGTGTGAAAATGTATAGGGCCCCATTCCTATATTTTGCCTGGGGCCCCCAATTCACTAAATCCGCCCCTGGGTGTGATGAGAGTTGAAGATGGGTGGATGACACAGAGGAGATATTCGTTGTGTGGAAAAGAGCAACTTGGACATTCTGCTTGATATGTCCTTTTATACTCTACACAAGATAGAAACACACACACACACACACACCATGTCTGAACCAAATGCTGTGATGATAAAGACATGGGCTTGTACTTCAATTGAAGAATTTGAATGCACTGACTCTTCCAACACACACACAAACACAATTGTTGTTCATCATCCAGCAAGCTAATGAATTCAGCCCAGCACTGGGTTCTTTATAGTCACAGTCCTCATAAATAAGACTAGCTGTCCATATAGATGCTAATATAGATCATGTGTAATGATTTTGCACTCTTTTATGCATACACACATAGAAATGCACACTTTGTAACATGTCTGAAGGGGAAAAGGGTAAGAATTATAGAAGCAATTTACAGTCATACACACAAACACCACTTTAACCTGTGACAAAAGCCTACAGTTATTTTACGGTACGTTTACACAACGATTGTACAAAAAAGGTAAATGAAAACAAAGTAACTTCTATACTAAACCCTACCCTAAACCTGACTGACAGTGTTAACAAAACCTAGTTGTACCAGGTGAGCTACCTAGCAAGTTTACTACTAGAGAAAAGCCATACATATTGAGAAGCCATACATGTTTTACTGCCACTAGTGTTCACTTCAGCTGGAAACTGCAGTGAACTGCATGCAAGTTGTACAAAAATGTAAGTAAATGTTTGTTTTTTTTCCAAATGAACAAGTGTCGCAGTTTAAACACTGTAGCATATATCTTGAAAATTCAGCAACCTGACACTTAAATATCAGCCTTTTATGAGAATTCTGTGAGTGTTGTCCAGTAATGCTTATTGATCCTTATTAACACTGGTTAAATGATGCTTGTTTTGCTTATTTTGGTAGTCTAACAGAGAAAGAGTTTAGTGCATTTAAGAGCCTGATAGAGCAAGGTTTGACGTGTTCAGTCATCTGAGTGGATTACCGTATTGGCCCGAATATAAGACTACCCTGATTATAAGACGACCGCACACTCGTTTTATGCGTATTGGGCGCCACCTAGTGTTGTGGGTGTATTATTGACATGTCAAAGTCTAGACCCTGAATATAAGACGACCGCGTTTTTTCAGATGTATTTCCAAGAAAAAAACATTGTCTTATATTCAGGTCAATACGGTACGCTTGATGTGTTGGGTAGTATGACAGAGGTTTATTGTGTTTGGAGTTAAATAGAGTGAGGCTTGATGTGTTTAGCAGTCTAACGGAGGTTTGGAGTATTTGGTTGTGATGGCGCTCAAATTCACTGCTGAATACTGATGAAGTACAGGCACACCATTTCAATTCATGGGCTGTCTGCTATTAAAACAAAGCCTTTTAACACAGCTTGGGCAGATGTGTCCATGTTCAACACATCAATATATGTATGGAGGCTTACAGTGGTCTCTCTCGCTCTATTTATCTCGCTCTGCATTTTGGAAAATTGTCATTACTTCAACATCAGATACTTGTGTCTCAAGTGGAGGGCACTCATTTACAGAGCTGAGCTTTTATCTGGGGGATGAACGAGACATGCGTTCAGCATACACACATCTGATGGTACAATCAGAGAGGGACAATGGTAGGGGCCAATTTATCTGTCTTCAGCTGAGAGGAGCTTCTGCCTGCTAATGACAGTGATGAATGCATTCACAGCCGCCATTTGATACATTTGTCTTGACTCCCAATTCTGAGGACAAGAAAAAGCATGCCATCTGAAATGATATGTAGATGTTGAACAACAGTCAGTGAGAAAGGGCCAAAACTTGATCTGAAGGGTGAGATGTTTTGTAATGGACTATTATGAACTCTTAGTGACCCAAGCATGGTGCGTATAAATATATACAGTACATATATACATGCTGTTTGTAACTTCTATACTAAACCCTACCCTAAACCTGACTGACATTGTTAACAAAAGCAAATTTGAGATAAAAACACATTTGCTGAAAAAACATGCCATTTAAGCTTGCTTCTACAAGTCTTTGAGCTCCTTTATTGTGACTCGTGTTTCACAGGACTTGTAATCGATTGCTTCGCATTGCAAGTTCAATGCTGTACCAGGTGAGCTACCAAGCAAGTTTACTACAAGAGAAAAAGCCATACTATCATATTACGCAGCACAACTGTTTTTAACATTGATAATAATAAGAACTGTTTCTTGAGCAGCAAATCCACATATTAGAATGATTTCTGAAGGATCGTGTGACACTGAAGACTGGAGTAATGATGCTGAAAATTCAGCAAGTATAAATGATTTTGACTTTTATTATTCTGACTTGAATGAGAACAATTCTTTTCAGTTTTATCACAGCATTTGCCTTTTGATGCACATCATCTTGCTAAACTGAACCTTTTGTTAAGGAACATTTTGTCAGTAATTTCATTGACAAAATAAACACTGTAAGGGATCTTGGAGTTCTTTTAAGCCGGTGCATTCAAAATGTGATACAAACTAGTTACAAGTGTCTGCTATTACATGAAACAGCTGTTATATTTGCATCACAAACAGAAAATGTATGGTTTAGTTTCTAACATGAGGAGTAAAATGTTACAGTAGTAACATACCCCGAGGTGAAATGTAACATTATGAAATAAGGATTATGAAAAAAAAAAAAAGGATTGAGGGTTTTTTTTTATTCAACACTGACTTTTCAACATAATTTGTGTGTGTGTGTGTGTGTGTGTGTGCATGCAAGCATGTTTCTGTCAGTAATGGCAATTGGCCATATTAAAAGTGAAGTTGAACACATGAACATTGTTTGTGTTTGTTTGTGAGCATGTTTGTTATTGTCAGTTATAATTCAAAATGAGAGACATCACTCAGTTTGTCTTTCTCTTCCAAGACTTAGCCATACTGAAATTCAAAGAAAACATACTAATACAACTAAAATTTGCTTGGGGTAGGTTACAAAATGTGTCATCGATGTTACAACTAATACAGAGTCTTGTTGTTACAGCTAACCCAGAGTCTTGTAGCCATGAACTAGCTCACCTTATAGCTAACAACCAAAACATTAGTACTAACAACTTGCATTAAAAAATATCCGAACAGACACACAAAAAACATAATTTAACTTTGATGAGTTTAACTACAAAGCAGGCATTGTCATCACAAAAATAAATAAAGTAAAAAAAAATTACTGCCTTACATCAAAATTAAGTGAAGTGAATCAGGTGATTTGTAACTTGTCCCTGATTGGAGAAATTGGAAGTGTTACAACTGACCCATGTTACAACCATCCCCAGTCTCCCCTACATTTAATGAAATATTGGCATTATTTAATTGTTGCAATTGTTCTCTTTAGGGTTATAGGCTATTTTAAGCACTGCTGTGATGGTGGTAGCATGAAGCAGCAATTTAGACCTGAAACAGGAGAAGAGATCTCATCACTGAGTTTATTAGCTTACACAGTGGTCAGCTGCAATAAATACAAATAATAAAACGCAACTAATCATTTCACTGTGTAATGTATAGTTAGAAGAGCATAATAAATAGGCTAATCAACTTTTCAACAAGAGGAGAAAATGCTGCCCATACCTATCGCTGTTGAGTATCATGACGCGAGCGTGTGGCGGCGCCGGCGCTGACCCAGATCTGGCGTGATGACGTCATTACACCGGATCTGGATCAGCGCCGCCACACGCTCGCGTCATGATACTGTCGTGAACGCGCGTCTACAAGTGACGCAGTAGAGGTGAAAATTAATGGAATAAAGTCGTTATTTTTGTTTTCTTTGCGCAAAAAAGTATTCTTGTAGTTTCGTAACTTTACAGTTGAACACACGGACTACTTTGTCGATCATCTTGCTACTTTTCTGGACCTTGAACGTGGTAGTTACCTTACTGTCTATGGGAGGCTCAGAGAGCCCTCAGATTTCATCAAAAATATCTTAAATTGTGTTTCGAAGATGAACGAAGGTCTTACGGGTTTGGAACAACACGAGGGTGAGTAAATAAATGACAGAATTTTCATTTTTGGGTGAACTAACCCTTTAAGGACATTTTAATGAACTTTTGTGTGATAAACAATTTTGGTATTGTGTTGTATCACCACTTCTATGTAAAAATCGAAGTAAAACCAGAAACCAAACCAGCTGAGACCTGCTAAGTTTACACACTCTTACAAGGAAACGCCACTCGATGTTTATGAATTATGAATTACAAATTCATGAAAATTGTAATTGTATTTACCGTATACTGTAAAAATGTACAAATAATGTACACATAATTTATGTTTGATTGCATTATTCAATGGGGTGTACAAAACAATTATACAAACTGCTTTATCCTTTAATTGATATATTGTCATATTGATTTTACTCTCTGTCTGTGTCAAACACATGATAACAACTAAATATAATCAAGGCTTTAGAGATTCTCTAAAACAAGGTTAAAATGTTCCCTGAGCGCCGCTTTGCTGGAGCGTAGATAAACTCTGCTAGAGTATCATTTCTCTTGTGAGGCTGACCTGTATCAGCAAATTTCACCTGAAAAAAAAATAAATAAAAGGAATCCATGAAGAACTAAATCACCTACATTATTCTGTCCACCTCTCTGATATACGGAAGAGCGAGATCCACTGCCTCCCCAGCTACATATCCAGTGTCCTGCCTGACAGCTGATAAATGTGTGGCTGCATTCTTCACCTTGTTACTCACAGCTCCGCCAATGATGGGGGCTTTTGGCTGTTTAATACCTCTGAAATACAATTATTCCTTTATTGCTGCATTCTGGGAGTGGCAGAGATGGATGGCAGTAGTAGACTCTAGTCGAGGAAAAACGTGTTTAAAAGCAGAACATAAAGAACACCGCCACGCTGTTATATCCTGACACCAAAGGTCAAGAAGTCAGAGATGAGAGAGTGAGAGATGCATGAAGGGACTTGTAGAAGAGTCAAACCATTCTGGTACATAATCTCAGCATAAATATCCTGTATCATATCCTAATATGAAATCAATCTAACCTACAGTATGATCCTCGAGATGGTGAGAATGAAACATCAAGAACCAAACTATACTATCAATCATTCTGCAAAAAAAACAGTTTCCTAAAACACCCAATATAGTGCCATCCCAATTCTTGATACATTATTTATTCATAATTTACTAATTCTTGATACTTCTCGTCACCTCATTTCAAGTTGATGCTATATTATGTCAACGTCAATACTTTTCCAGCTTAAAGGAAAAGCACAGTATCATAAATGTAGCTCCTGTGACTCAAGTGTGCTACTGAAACTATTTGATAGCTTTGTGTGAACAGACCATCTCATGTGAATATGTGACGCTTATTGTATGGCACAATCTATTAATTTATTCAAAAACATATCAAGCATTTCATATAAAAATATGAAATGCTTGGAAGAAACCCTTATGAAGTAGTCTGGCGCAATCCTTTATTATATTTCTTAGAAACAAAACTGCTTCACTGCTTGATAATATTTGGAAAAAAAAACTGAAACAAGTGTATTCAGCAAGGACACATTAAATTGATCAAAAGTGACAGTAAAGACATTACACATTCCAAATGTTTCTATTACAAATAAACTTTCTATTCATCAAAGAATCCTGAAAAAATATTGAAAAAAATAATAATTCAGTCTTGAGCACCAAATCAGTATATTAGAATGATTTCTGAAGGATCAAGTGACACTGAAGACTGGAGTAATGATGCTGAAAATTCTGCTTTGCCAACACTGGAATAAATTACATTTTACAATATATTAAAAACAACACAGTTATTTTAAATTGTAATAATATTTGAAGTGAAGTGAAGTGATGTGACATGTGGCCAAGTATGGTGACCCATACTCGGAATTAGTGCTCTGCATTTATCCCATCCAAAGTGCACACACACACACCGTGAACTCACACCCGGAGCAGCCCCACACAAATGACTCGATGACTCACGCATTAAGACAGTGACTTACCGCCACCTACTGGCGGTTTTAGGATTTAAAAGAATCACTTTTCACTTTTAATAATAATAATAATTCATTACATTTATATAGCGCTTTTCTAGGCACTCAAATCGCTTTACATTGTCAGGGGGTATCTGCTCATCCACCACCAGTGTGCAGCATCCACCTGGATGATGCGATGGCAGCCATAGTGCGCCAGAACGCCCACCACACACCAGCTTATTGGTGGAGAGGAGACAGAGTGATGAAGCCAATCAGTAGATATGGGGATTGTTAGGAGGCCATGATGATCAGAGGCCAATGGGCAAATTTGGCCAGGATGCCGAGGTCACACCTCTACTCTTTTCGAAAGACATCCTGGGATTTTTAATGACCACAGAAAGTATTACTGTCTTTAGTGCATTTTTGATCATATAATGCAGCTATTTAAAAATCTTACCGTCCCTAAACTTTTCAACAATAGCGTATTCTGTTCTGACAGTGCGCGCTATATGTGAATAACAGAGAAAGTGATTCTGAGACTATTAATTAACTAAATAATTGTCTATTAACACTTATAACAACACTGCCACGTTTACAAACATCCCCTGTTGGTGAAGCTGATGTTGCATAAAGAACCGTTGTGGGAACCCTAATTTGTACAGGGTCACAGAACAAAAGAGTCAATGGAAGTATTCTCGCCGAATGTTTGGCAGTGCAAAGCACCCTCCTAAGAAGGACAAGAGGGAAAAAAAGGCCCTCCCTCCTTTCATTCTTTCTTCGTCTCACTCCTGGTCTTTGAATTCTCCATTCAGACAGCGCTCTACCCAGCAGTGAATGGCTTGTGAGTTCAGTCTTTGGATTTGAATAGCAGAGAATAGCCCGGCTTCTGCATTCTCCTTCAAACACAATTAGCTATGGAGGGCTTGAGTCTGTCCTTATACATTTAGGCTGTGTTTGATGGGTCGCCAGACTCATGACTTCATCCAGCCTGGATACCGCTAGTAGCTATTTCAATGCAAAACAGAAGATGCCACTCGCAAATGCCACCTCCATGCCAAAGCCGAAGGAATGGGGAAGAAACTGTCTAGCGCAGCCGTTAAGCAGACCATCATTGTGTGATGGCCAATAATGCGTATAATTTGTGCAGGCCAGATTTGGAGTAAATATGATTCTTTGGGAATTTGCCTCATGATGGGATTTCTGAATGGCCCAAAGGATGGTGGGAAAGCTGGTGGAATCTTCACAATAAGCAGAAGAGGAGAAAATGAAGGAAAGGCATAAAAAAATAAAAAATAAAAGAGAAATAAAATACAGGTTTGGAGGTTGAGATCTGCCTCAAAGAGATCGGAGCACCAAAAATCAACAAGCCGACATGTGAACAGACCAAAACTGTGAACAGGTTTCTTAACAGCAAAAAAACTTATTAAACATCAAGTGTGCAATTTCTGTTTTACTAGCATCACCAAATCAAATTTCAAAACTAACAAGTGCTTCTGGATACTGTTTTCCATTGGGCAAACAAAAAGATGGTCCCACCACAAACAGATGCCGTTGACTGATTCAATGTGACAGGCTAATCAAGATGCTCACGACAAACAGGGGTGCATTTCCCGTACAACTATGTAACTCACTGATTAACTACAATAGTATGATGCATTAATAAACTAGCCATCAAGTCACGACTGTTTCCCATAACCGTGGTCGCACCTCGTCGTTTGACCATATTGCTTCAACAATATATGACTGTCATTAATGATGTCACGTGCATGTGGTGGAGTAATAACTTCTACTAATTAATCAATTTGAGATCCCCGAGATGCTGCTGTAACGAACATGGCACCTGATGACTACTTCACTATTTTTTGTTTCGTCATTTTGCTTTTGGTGTTTGTTTCTCTCTTACATCATACTCCGGGGCTCCATTACGCATTTATGCAGATGCACTGATTGTTGACACCATAAAATATATATACATTTAAATGTAATGAATGAAATAGAAAGTACTGCATGTTAGCTTGCTTATTGTGCCCAAGAGCATGATCTATTAAGTCCACATGTCATACTAACAAGAAACTATGCTTTTACCACAGGTCAAGAGCTGGAGCTCCAACCACACAACTTTGCAAAGCTGTTTGCAAATGTTCATTGGAACTGTGGATTCGGGAATCACCAAATGTCTGTAAACTTAAAGTGCCCATATTATGCCATTTTTGATGTTCCAAATATTGTTTTGGGAGTCTCCTACAATAGGTTTACATGCATGCAAGGTCAAAAAACGCTTTCGTTTTCTCAACGTATGCATTTAATATCACCTCATTTTCCAGTGATTCTCAAACCATTTGTTCAAAGCAGTTCTAAGATTCAGTCTCTCTAAACCCCTCCTTTCTGTGAGCATACTCTGCTCTGATTGGTCAGATGGTCCAGTCTGTTCTGCTGTGATTGGTTTACTACGTACAACGCGTGTCGGAAACGATACGCCCACTGCCATAGATCCGTATTTTGAACAATAGAAATAGAAAATATAAACATCTATTATTTATCATACTTACAGGTTGTGATTCAGTGGAGCCAGCTGGTCCAAATAAACTAGGTACTGAGCCATCTTTCAAGAGCAAGCGTTCTGTGAATCCCGTGTTGAACTCCCCGAGATTAGAGATCAGTCGTCAGTAAAATGACAGGAATACAAAAAAGATTGGGGTTGTACTGCTGAGGTACAGTGGAAAAAAGAATTATAACCACTGATTCTTTGCAGCCTCATCTTTTGGAGGTGAAAAAACAAAACAAATTTACTTTCACAGCGTAGGACACAGCCTCTTCTCGACATGATGTTAACCTCAAGAACAAGCTACAGTGTTTGAGGGCGGGTCAATTTCTTTACGGCCGGACAACATAGATCATAGGTGGGTGTTATGCAAATGTGTTACCCTGTGTCGTGTAACCATCACGGAAGTGGGATCCGAATTACTGATGACTCGTTTAGGCTGTTCAGAGCTGATTCTTTCTTTTGGGAGACAATAACTTTATTTATCGTGCACTTTCAGCTTTACAACTTTGCAGATTTTTTATATTTCACAAACTGAGTCTTCTCTGTGGTAATTCACAACATGCCACAGATGCTGTTGGGCAACTTTAGCATGCAAACACAAACTTGGGTTTTATATCAAATTACCCGATAAACATAATTCAGAGAGGCATTTTATGATGGCCATCCCATCTAATGTGGAAACGGAAGTAATAGATCTTAAAGAAGACACAGGTCCTTCATTTCCCATCAGTGCTATTGTGAAGTACATCACACTGAAGGGTAGTTGATGCGTGTCATGTCCACAGCCTGAACGATGAATGCTTAGTGCATCATTCAGGATAAGGCCATCAAAGCACAAATGTTCCTTGTAGACTCTCAATTAAAGGGTTAGTTCACACAAGATTTTTTATTTACTCACCTTCATGTTGTTCCAAACCTGTATGACTTTTTTATTCTCTAGAACACAAAAGATATTTCTTAAAGGGGTCATATGATGCTTTTTTAAAGATCATTATTTTGTGTATTTGGTGTAACAGAATATGTTGACATGCTTTAATGTTCAAAAAACACATTATTTTTCAAATACTGTACATTATTGTAGGTCCTCTATGCCCGCCTCTCTCAAACGCTTCGTTTTCTACAAAGTCCCTCCTTCCGACAAGCGCAGTCTGCTCTGATTGGCCAGCTGACCCAGTGCATTGTGATTGGCCGAACACCGCAAGCACTCGTTGGAAATGTAACGCCCCTTACCATAATCGCGAGCTTCATCTTTCAAAATAAATGTAAAGACAGAGCCTGAAAGGGGAACAGAGTCGCGTGACAGACACAGTGATGAAGCTGGTATGTGCTTGCAGTACACAAGCCACGGTTAAGACAGCTGACTCCACTGCGATGTGAAAGTAAACAGGACATCGGGGCAAATTTACATGTGTTGACAATCTATGCAAGGAGACTCAAAAAGAGCAGACAAAAATGTCTCTGGGAACATGTTTAAAAGAGCACCAAAGAAAGGAGCAGTTGTCGCTGACTGTTGTTTTTTTGCTGTTGTTGGGGGGAAATTAATGTTTATTTGAAACTATTACAGTGAACAGAAGGTAGTATTTGTCGGTCATGTTCAGTGTGGGATTCTCAGGCTCTTGAGGGAATGTGTAAATACTCTTAACCCTGGCTGGTAAACACCAACGTGTTGCCATGGAGTCAGAGGTCACGAGGGCATGAACACGCAAAAGGTCATGGTGGGTGGCTGATTGAGGTAAAACAAGGAATCCCTTTATGAGGTGTATTATTGAAACATTGTTTATGGTTGCTGCCGTGACTCATATTTGTATGTCAATTAGGGCTGCACGATAAATCGCATGCGATATTTAACGCGCATCTTGTCAGAAAGCCGGTTCTGTAATCAGCGGTAAATCTCCATCACCTGCGTGCTTTCACATTGAGCAGCATTAACTACACAGAGCCGTTGTTCACAGACGAGCTGTGCAAAAAATCGCGAGAATATGAACGTGGTTTTGCGCAGCTCGTCTGTGAACAACGGCTCTGTGTAGTTAATGCTGCTCAATGTGAAAGCAAGCAGGTGATGGAGATTTACCGCTGATTACAGAATGCCTTTACTGACAAGATGCGCGTTAAATATCGCATGCGATTTATCGTGCAGCCCTAATATCAATACATAATTTCAACCTCCATTATCCACTCTGACCTTTACCTTTTAGGCAGGGATGGCTTATTACTTGACATTTTTCCTTGACTTGTTATAAAATGCGCTTTTCTTCTCATTTCCTCTTTTTATATAAAATATATACACCCTGGTAAAAATTACTTGATAATAATTAACCTATAAACAAACAAATAAATAAAATACAAAACAATAATGTAAAAAAAAAAAGAAAGAAATAAAAAGAAAACAAAGAAAGAAAATATTGGCACAACTGCCCTATCTGGCAATATTTTCCAGAATTAATAAGCCAGATTCATTTAATTTTATTTCCCCCCAAGATATCTGCACTCCTTGGAAGTTTAGCATTAATTCTTTCCTTGATCTTGCTTGTTCTTGCTGCATTGAATATCTTTAAAGCATAAGCTGAGTGTGTTTGCAGGATGTATTGTTAAAGGAAATTACTTTCTGTTATGGTATAAAAAAAAATTTAATTAAATTAAAGTGTAAAAATAATAAATTTATTTATTTATGTGCCTGTCCATTTATTTATTTAGAATTTATTTAGAATTTTATTTATTTATTTTTGTGGAGATACTGGAAAAAGAGGTTATAACAAATACGCTGCTGCCTACAACCGACCACAGTATATGAATTTGAAAGAAAATTATTTTAAAATAACTGAACTTTAATAAATGTTTTAAAATTGCAAGTCTATTTGTATTTACCCAGTGCTGTCTACTACCTGGAATGTGAGCTTTGAATATAGATTTTCTAATTACTTCCAATCCGTTTCTCCCACACACAGTCTCCATCTATCATTATGACAGCATGTCTTTCTCTTTTCTTTGAGGAGAAGCATTTATCCACACTCTTATAATACACAGGACAATGACACAAAAAATGGCTCCCTAAAGCTTCCCTCATGTCTTTTAATCCTTATTTAATCCTTATCATCTTTTATTTTTATTTTTATTTATTTTAGATTAATTTCTCTATTCCATATCAATTAGAGTAATTGCTGAAACATGCATGCCATTGATATGAGCTACCATGTGGTGCTTCTGGCTCATTCATCTTAATACAGCAGCAGGCCTGTACAACATCCCAGAAAGCAGTGCCAGCGGTAATTCAGTTATCACACACACACAATCACATGCGATGCTGTTTACCTCCCGTGCCAGATTGTTTCTCAGTTTTCATTAAATTAAACATTGAACGCAGAAGTACGACCTTCACATACACTTCATCAGAGAAATCCAATCCAAAGAAAGAAAGAGAGAGAGAGGAAGCTTTCACAACGATATACCGCTCCCACCCAAATCACAAATGGTATTATGGAAAGTGGATATAAATATTCAACAGCTGGTTAATGAAAAGCGCATAAATATCATTTACATGATCACATATATTAAATGGAGCAGTATCAATACAAGCAGGGAAACTAAAGTGAAAAATAATTAAGCATATTTATGAATATTTTAGGCTTGCCGCAATAGACGGTGCTGACGGTGATACCGGTGTTAAGCCGCAACACCGGTTACGTCGCTTGCCCACCGCGGCACCGACCCCCCACCGTCGTTTTGATTTTTTTATACTCGATTAACCGGTGGGAAAATTTCCTCACCGTCACAACCCTAGAATATTTATGTGATACTTAGTTTCCCATGCAATCATGTTTATTAATACGATTTGTCTTAAATGGTTATTTTAAAAAAGAATATCAAAGTCATACACTGCTATTAGCCATGACAAAATCTTTTTGAAGATAAACATGTCAAAACTGCCACCGCTGATTAAAAAACTATCATTCTTCACACTTCACTTCACACTGGAAAAACAACTAAAAAATACACAGAAATTACCAGCCGAAGTGTGTGTATATGTCACTGTCTGTGCATGGATGGAGGTTAATGATGTTTGACACAACATCTATTTTTTTTTTCCTCAGACCAGCACAGAGAGACACACTGTTAGTGTTGTACAATTGTTTTCTAATGTTATGCACACTACAATGTGTACAATGTATAGCCTATTGCATATTATATATGTAAGTGTAGGGCCAGATCTACTAAAAGCCAGTGCAAACCCTCTTGCCATTAAAAAATACTGTCAGGATTTACTAAAGACGTAGTGAAAAATTAGCGATAGAAAAGTGACCTTATTGCATATGCATTTGTAGGAGTTTCCCTTTCAGATGCAAAATTTATGGAAGGAGAATATTTAAATAAATCATCCAATGTGATTTACTAAGGGTTGTGGCATTCAATTTACTGTTATTTGTGTGATTATTCAACGCCCAAAAAACATGTCTTAACCTATTTTGCACTGGCCATGGCTGCGATAGTAATTCTCATGGTAGAATGGGTTGGTCATTATAGAAATGACCTGTTTAGTAAATCTGATATACAGTGACCCCCGAAATATCTAGACTTACGTTACACTTAAAAATGCATGAATGCCATTGCATTGGACAAAATATAACATTTCAAACATCCACTAAAAATTACATTTAAACAATCTGAAGTAATTGCAAAACTGGCTCAGTTAGATTTTGAAAAAAAAAATCTCTAGCATAATTTTTTTTGCACTTTGATATTTTGTTCATTCATTATATTTCTTCTGCAGCTATATAAGTATTATAACCAATCCTATACACATATATGTGAGTCAGAAATTAACAGGTGCTTGTGAATACAATAGTGGGGCCAGAACTTTTCGGCTTATGTTGTGTGACAAGTTAACAGAGGAAAGACAGATGGGGAAAAAAAGATCCTATAAAACAGTACTGATGACAAGATCAGGTATGAGAGATTCCTGACAGCTCGTCACCTTTAGCACTGGAAGAACATCTGGACTGTCAGTGAGTGCAGAGACACAAAACATGTTTTCACCCCCAGACAGACAGATGCTTAAACAACAAGAACATGTGTTTGTATATTACACCTACAATGAGCAAGAGGTCTAGAAAGCAAACGCATCTCCATATGCACATGAACACGCACCCGTCGCTGTCAGTGAAAGTGTGAGTACACACTGTGACGGTGAACATAAATTGGGGAGCAGCTGTGGAATTAATGTTGCATATCTGAAAGGACAAAGAAAGGGACACCAGAGAGATTGAGAGAGAGAAAGAGAGAGAATACATAAAGGAAAGATAATTCAATAAGACTGCATGTGGCCACTGATAAGTGTCATTTATTTGCATGTTTCCTTTTCTGTTTCAGTCAAGGAATTATGCAAATCAGATAATGGTGCATCCGTGACCATAAACTTTGTGTTGAACGCATTTTGCACTGCACACATCGTGCAGGTCATTTCTAAGTGGTCAGCTGTGACAGATGCAGCAGACATCACAATCTGACGTACTTTACTCGGACAGTAGTGCTGTTGAAAATTCTCTCTCTCTTTAAAGAGGATGAACTGTGTGAACTCTCGATGTGCTGCTCCCCCACAGATATATCATGGGGCTTCATTTCTTCAGCAGCTGGACTCTCATGTTGACAGATGCTAACAATAAACTCAGTAACAGCACTCAAAAAGCCTTCATAAAGAGAACAGGCCAACTGCAGAGAGAGAGAGAGAGAATATATACTACATTTTTACAATTTCTGAAAAAAAAAAATTAGTTGTACTTGCCCATGCAGAACTCTTTCAATTTTACATAACTATAGCATAAAGTCTGGTCTACATCATATTTCATTCTAACCAAGAGCCATACACTTAAGACAGGAGTTTTAAAATGTAATTTATTCCTGTGATGGTGAATTTTCAGCATCATTATTCCAGTCTTCAGTGTCACATGAAACTTCAGAAATCATTCTAATATGCTGATTTGCTGCTCATGAGACATTTCATATATATTGTTTTAAAGTTCAAAAGAACAGTACACATATGAAATAGAAATCATCTGTAAAATTATAAATCTAAAAAAAGAAGAAAAATAAAAACTTACTGACCCCAAACCTTCTACCAGTAGTGTATATAGACGTTATGATCAGAATTTTGGTTCAGAGTAAAAGTGCTGATTATTTCACTGACATTACTTAGAAAACAGTGAAGCGGAATATTCTGCTTAAACACATCTAGATTACTTGCTACGAAGTGTTTTCAACAAACTAAATATCTTTCAAAGATTTGATAGTAAATTTGGTTTGCAGACTACAGGACTGTTTAAATCATTAACTCTAATTCTGAGCAATTCCTCGTTGTTCCAAACTAGTATGAATTTCTTTCTTCTGTCAAATACAGAAGAAGATATTTTACAGAATGTCCACGCTGTACTTTTCCATACACCAAAAGTAAATGGGGATTTAAAATAAAGAGGTATAATCCAAGCACCTGAAAAGCATCCCATGTGACATGTGAGATACATTTTTCTGAAAGTTTTCTGAAATCATCTGACACTTAATCATATGATAAAGTTGTCTGAAATCATATAACACTTTCATGCATGAATTATGACAGAATGTTTAATTTTTGAGTGAATGTTAAAGCAAACATGAAATTAAAATAACTTGTATTTACTTGATGTAAAATTGTAAAAGTTTTACTTTGTTTAATGCATGTACCTGGATTAATTTGTGAATGTTTTCCAAAAGAAAAAAAAAACTCTAATATTTATTCATAAAGTAACTTGTTCTTCCACTGAAATGACTTTCCTTTTCTACTGATGTTCCTCAGGGCTCTTAACGGTAGTCAATAATGTTGAATATCCTGTTTCACTTGATAAGAAGTCACATTAGGGAAGCAAAATGGGATGCAAACGACAATTCACATTGACTTCAGCACCAATTTACACATTCTAGCTCTGTGAGAAAATCATTCCTGATAAAAATATTGATTTGCCAATGAGATAATTAGTTTTTAATATAGAGTGTCTCAGAAAGGTCTGTGTTGGACAACAAGATGTTCAGTGATCAATGTTCCTCTTAGCTACTCATCCATCATAGCCCTTGTCAGCTCTAACAAGGCCTTCATTAACATAATTACACTCTGAGCAATGTGGCCAGTCGTCCCAATTACGTCTGATTGCTGCAGCTTCCCTGACTGATGGAACCTCTGCAGAAGAACATTTGGACACATCTGTAAACGCACTGATGAGGATCTCCATTTGCTTGGGGGGTTAACAAAAAGCTAATGGCAATCAATCTTCACATCTCAAGGGCAGGACTTCACAATGTCCACCATCCTGAGAGTCAATTATATTACATTGGGATTTTTTTTTTCTTGGATGCTTTGTGACCTACAGCAATTCACAGTGTAGGCAAAGAGAGTGAATGATTACTTATGAAGGAGTTAAACATCTCTCTCCTTCATCTTCTCAAGCTATCACTCCCTTGCTCCAGTAGATGAATGAAGCTCTATCCATCCGTTTATTCTTCTTAATTACGCACTCTCTCCATCTGGATGGCTGCTAGGTTTATGACCATGGGAGGGGAGGTAATTCTGTCTCATTACTATATGGATGTACCATAATTTATCATCTTTGGGGAAAAACAAGCATACACAAACAATGAATCTGAAACAAGTACACTATTCACATACAGAAAAAAAACACAAAAATCAGAAAGTGTTAAGAAAACGTAAAAATGCTGCTCAAAAGAAAATTGTCTCTCTAATGAGACTTTCTTTCTGAATCCTATGCAGAGAAAGAAACTCTGGTGGTCTTAAATGGGTGTTCAGATCAACTGATTTTGCTTAAAAAAATAGTTTTGACAAATGAGATCTCAACAATGTATCAAACTGTGATTAGGTTTGCCAATGAATGAAACTCTTCCTAGATCAAATTATTTGAGCTGTGATGTTCATTTTCTAGCTCTATTCTTCTATTATATTGCAACAATTGTCTCGTTTGTGTCTTTTCTTTTTGTTTTAATTTATCCTAAAAAAAATTAGACAAACACCTGAGAACATGTTGATATTTAATGAAACTTTCTTCTGTGGAAATCAAAAGATTATATTTTGAATATCAGTGAGGTTCAAACAACATTGGAGCCCATGTACTCAGTGTATGGACAAAACAAAACAAAACAAAACAAAACAATGCTCAAAAAAAAATCAAAAGATCAAAATACGATATTTTGTGTTGGATGAACTTATTTTATGTCTCCTCAAGTTATGAAAGAACAGCCTTTGAGAAATAAAATGTTCCTTTGTATATTGAATAATGAATTTCTGCTGTGCTGGCTGCCTTCACATACTTACTTTTCACACCTCCTATCAATACTGTGTGTGTGTGGCTGTGGCTGCTCATCTTTCCATGCTTGATAATACCTGTCATCATACATGACAGAACATCTGCATTAAAGCATTCAGCCTCTAAATTGATCAAATGAAATGATTAATTAATGTCAGCACTGTGGAGAGATGGATATGAGCAGGCCTCTATTCTAGATGATGCCTGCAACCTCTGCCTTGACCTCGTCAGGAATCGATGAGCGGTCTCGCCTCAACACTTTACATAATGTTTTAAATCATCTCTCTGTCTCACAGGATGTGTGAAATCAATACTCAATACCCAGATATAAAACGAATGAATGTGCATGTGTGTGACAATGTGTGTGCGGAAGTAGAGTTCATTTACTAATGGCAGTTTTATTTTGACTCATTATTCATCATTCCATAGCACACAAAGCTCTCCTGCAGTCTTGTGCCAAAGAAATTAGAATGGCATGCTGCCGACAGTATGCTAACTTTTTATATGCATGAAATATGCAGGTGGCCTACTGTAAATGTGCAGAGTAAAACCAGAGATACTGTCTACCACAATTCAAAACATCTCAGTGTGACGAATGACACGAAAGCAGTATCACCTGCAACAACTGCTATATACTTTGCAGTTTTTTTTACATCTGCTAGGACCCAATACTCAAAACTTAGGTAAACTCTTCACAGTTATCCTAACAAAATTTCACCTTGGCACAGCAGCTAATTTCACATTCAAAATGCACTAAATTTACAAAATCTATCAAATCATTCTTCCATAACACTAGCAAAGATTGTTACCAAACAAACACACTTTATCACTCATAAAACAATGACCTAAAAACACTACCAACAGATAGCATTATATAATGTTTTCTTGTGTCAAATTTCTTCACAAGATTGACAGCTCTCTACTGTTTAGAATTCACTACAGTACTGTATGTTACATGGTCCATGTTTACATTTCAATACATTATTATTCCTAAGTTTGCCCTTTTGTATAGATGGTAATGAAACTAAAAGACTAACAACTGTGTAGATGTTCAGCTACATCTAATTGTTTTGACAGTATATATCATTTTCTTCTTTTGGTACACATTTCAATAGGGAATTGCTGTCTTACTCAGTTATGTATTGTTAGGTTTTAAAGTTTAACTGTTTTGGAAAAGAAAAGGGTATGTAAATATGCAAATTGGCCTGTAGGTACATTGAGCTTTGGTGGTGGTTGTGTCTGAGTGAGAAAAGAATTCATGTAATTTAAAAGATGTAGTCAGTGAATGCATTTTGTGCCTAAAACAATGGAAAATGATCCACAGTTCTGGTCACATCTGGTCTTTATGACTGATAGCTTCATTTTTATCTCTTTTCTGGTCCCACGAGTGTTAATACTGACATATGAGACATTGATGTACCTGCTAATCTTCGCTCCTCTCTTCTCTCCTCCCTCTCATTTCTCTCCTCTCTCTCTGAGTTGGCTGCTTATAAGAGGAAATACATGTTGCATTTCTCAATCTTCTGTGCAGCAATATTCTAACAGTCTCTGTCCCTCTATCTCACAGGCACACACGGACAACCTGTGCTTGATTAATTCAGCTTGAAACACGCCTGAGTGAGGCTATCACCACAGTCCAGATGTTGCACAGACCCTTTGTTTAGCCCAGCGCATGCACACAAATACTATATAACAACACCTGCTTCCATCAATTCACTGAATGATACCGTTATTAAAAATTAAAGGGTGCTGTTTTTTCATCCCTATATCTTTTTCTTGTACTCTGCTCTCTGAGACTATCACTGTGATATAAAGAAAACTGACGTACCAATCCCAGACACAAAGATAACATCAGAGTCTGTGAGGTGAACATCAGAGGAAACACACACACACACACACACAAACATACACACACAATTACAAACTGTAGGTAAGACATCGGCCAGGTGTTTGGTTGACCTGAAATCAATAACATCTTTTTTCTTTTTCAGTGTTCAAAGGAGCTTTACTGGCATGATAAACGTGTTTTACCATAACAAATCATTCATAAACATTACATACACACACACACACACATAAAGGACACAATAAAAGAAAACAATATCAGGCTGTTGTATGTGAAGATCTAGTTTGCCCTTAACCAATCCTTTCTTTTAACTGATTATCATTTCATTATTTTACTTTTTTTTTTTTTTTTTTTTTTTTATT
>NW_015647946.1:0-11386 GCF_001515625.1 Sinocyclocheilus rhinocerous | reverse complement strand
TTTTTTTTTTTTTTTTTTTTTTTTTTTTACATTTTATAAGAGTTTTTCATTTTTAACAGTGTAAAAATACCCTATTAAATTTATGGTTAAAAAAATATGGTGACAGCGTTTTAGTGTTTCGGGGTGCCATATTGTTGCCTGTATGTTTTTAACCTTATAACTCATTACCATATATTTCATTAAGCAATAAAATGTTAATATACCTACTACAGTTTTACAGTACAGTACAGTTTTTGTGTAAAAATTAAATTTTTCACATGCATTTTTTAAAAATAAATAATATATTTATGATCAAAATTTCACTAGGCATCTTAATTTTTTATGATTTAAGACATTGGAAAGGCTTTAACTTATAAAAACGCTGTAATACAGAAAAAGTGTCAATAGTAAAGTGCACTACAGCTTGAAGTGTATTTTTTAATACACACTGCTTTGCATACTATTTAAAAAAATAATGTGTTCCTGTGGCTCAGTGGTAGAGCATTGCGTTAGCAGCGCAAAAGGTCGTGGGTTCAATTCCCAGGGAACACGCATACTGGTAAAAAATGTGTAGCCTGAATGCACTGTCAGTCGCTTTGGATAAAAGTGTCTGCTAAATGCATAAATTAAAAAAAAAAAAAATTATTAAAAAAGTAAAATCTAAGTCATACACAGTATACACTGTATTCCATTCTAAACATATATTTGATCTGTACATCACTGAGACTTTAGTGAGTTTACTAAGCAGCTGTGAACTCACACACTAGACCAGTCAGACAGGGACTGCAAAATTTGGCCAAAACGAGTTGCACAACCTTTGTCCGGTTTTCCAGCACAACAAGAGCTACTGCCCTTAAGTCTCTGCCTTTCTGCACCTTTTCCTTTATATTCAGATCATTCTAACATTTGGACCCTTTATAATATCACTTTTTCCTTCTATATTTCTATATATTCCATATTTTCTTTTATAATCGCAAACCATACTAGCAAAGAGACATTGGTTCATAATACTCTAATCATATGTGTCCATTTTATGGTCAAGCTGTAACAAAAGGGGGTCACAGGTACAGACGTAGATTTAGTATCCCATAAAGCCTGCAGCGCAGTAGTTAGCCAGTGTGAATTATTAGTTCAGTCAGAATGGGACACCAGCGCCTCCCAGTACCACATCAACCCATTACTTACTGTAACCTGTGATCAAATATCTTGTACACACTGTGGTATTAAAACCATTCCTGAGCAGACACATGAACATTAAAGTCATTTTTCTTTGGTAGGGTTATTTCACCCTTGTTTGGAGTAATTGTTCTGAAAAAGGGCCCAGGCTGTGTAGTTATCAGCAATCATATGTTTACAGAGAAAAGGGCACCGGTTAATGATATTTTTTCTTATTCATTTTTATGGTCTTAAATTATTTTAAAATGTACTTTTACAAGTTTTTATTTCTTTCTTTTCCATTATCTCTATGTAAAGCACATTGTATTTCCATTGTGCATTAAATCTGCTGTTGCCTTATTGCCTATTAAAAAAAATTATGTGTAACTAAGCATTTTTTTTGTTTTTAATTATTATTATTTTCTACAAAAACAGTTCAAACGATGAAATCTCATGAAATAATGAGTCAAGAATGACATGCTAAAAATCACAGCTCAAGCACATTGCATTGTAGTATACAGGACTGCTTATAATATCATGATATATACGGCACATTTTATAAAATGTGACAATAAAACATTACTTGACAAATCACAACTAACAAAGATATGAAATCCACAGAGTTAAAAATGTTACACAACAATGGTTATGGTGTTACACAGATCAGTGTTGGTAGAGTGATGTTTCCTTGTGAGAGAGTTATGAATCTGCACTTAAATCTCTATTCAAACAAAACAAAAAATCATTCAGTGGAACAAAAAAAAGTGCAAATGCCAGTTGATCCCACATCTCAGAGGAAATCCACTGACAACAGCTCGTCTAAGTAAAGGTCTTGTGTGTTTCATGCTGTATGTGTTTGTATTCTATTGTCCTCCGCTGTCCCTCTGTAATCTGTCACATGCACAATTACAGACAAACGGTGCAAGATTACACACACTTTTTAGTGTGAAACAGAAATGCACCTGAATAAATGAGTATTTGACAGTGCGTGTGTGTTTATGTGAGCCTGTGTGTTTGGAGTGTAGCTCTTACACAAGTACGCGCATGTCGAGGGCACCATTTGAGTCATTTTGAAATGCTTCTCCTTGATGAATTATTGATATCACAAAACCGATCCCACAAGGCAACACACATCATAATTGGTGAAGCAGCAGTGGATGGTGGGATTTACTGCAGAATTAGTTGTGCATGTGTGGGGGAAAAGGATGCAATGTGCACCAGCGCGCATTTGAATTGATTTATTGCATGTCAGCACTCAATGCATGGTGACATAGTTAGGTTTACTTTTTCATTCAGTCTTGTTTAAGTTGCCTTTATTCTCATCTTCCTCACCTTTCCCAATCGCTTTACTCTTTTCATACCTATTCGTTTGCCTCCGGCTCTTTTCTACCTGATATCACACGCAAATCTTTCTCATCTTTGTCACTGCAGAATGAACTCTGAAGTCAGGACATGCCATGCAGAGAGTGATAAAAATAGAACGACTGTCATTAGAAAGACAATGATGGAGAGGAGTAGTATATCCACAAAAGAATAAAAATTTGTCTCTTTTTCTGTGTGGTGAGGGGGGATGAGATAGTCTAGACCTCCATATGTTTGTTTACTCGAATGCAGACTGATACACACTCGACTGCCAGACTGAAGGGCCTCCTATGAGCATTTTATACACTACACTTGCCATCAGACTCTGTCTCCCATCACTGTAAGCTCAGAGGATATGTGGAGATCAATGAGAGCCTCACATACAGTCCTAATGGAGAACCAGAGAGAAGAGAGATGTGGAGGACTTTACAGCAACTGTAAACAACAGCAGAAAGACAAAGACAGAAAGACACAGGAGGTCCACTGAGACCATCTAAACTTCCAGGTCTTGGCTGACAATATTAAAATCACATATACTGGAAAAAAAGTTCAGAAAATAGGAAAGAAATACTGACATGAGACATAAATAGCTGTCCCACAATAGGAAAGTCTGTGTTTTGCTACATCAATTATTATGTAATTCTTTTCAATTTAATAAGCTTATATTTGGTTCAATATAATATAAAACTCTTTACAGATTCACTTTTCACAGGTTTAATTTCCAGGAAATCGACATATTGGTAAAATGTATACACTGAATGCAAGTAAATATGAATGTAAATATTACACTGTAGTTTCACCTCCAAAACGGGTTTCATCAAGGAATATATACACATATGTGACCCTAGACCACAAAACCAGTCATAAGGGTCTTTTTTTTTTTTATTGAGATTTATACATAATCTGAAAGCTGAATAAATAAGCTTTCCATTGATGTATGGTTTGTAAGGATAGGACAATATTTGGCCGAGATACAACTATTTGAAGATCTGGAATCTGAGGGTGCAAAAAAATCAAAATACTGAGAAAATCGCCTTTAAAGTTGTCCAAATTAAGTTCTTAGCAATGCATATTACTAATCAAAATTTAAGTTTTGATATATTTACGGTAGGAAATTTACAAAATATCTTCATGGAACATGATCTTTACTTAATATCCTAATGATTTTTGGCATAAAAGAAAAATCGATAATTTTGACCCATACAATGTATTTTTTGGCTATTGCTACAAATATACCCAAGCGACTTAAGACTGCTTTTGTGGTCCAGGGTCACATATACTTTCTATTCTTCAAATAATCTTTGAGAAATGTAACATTGTTTCCACAAAAAAAAATATTAAGCAGCACAACATTTTTTAACATTGATAATATAGAAATGTTTCTTGAGCATATTAGAATGATTTCTGAAGGGTCATGTGATAATGATAATGATAAATGATAAATGAGTAATGATGATGCTGAAAATTCAGCTTTGCTATCACAGGAATAAATTACATTTCAAAATATTAATAAAACAGCTATTTTAAATTGTGATAATATTTCACAATATTACAGTTTTACTGTATTTTTGATCAAATAAATGCTGTCTTGATAGGACCCCAAACTTCTGAACAGTAGTGTAAATATATAAAATACATAATGTCCCTTCCCAGTCCATCTCTCTGGAGGACTCTCGAAGGGGGTGGCAGTGCCCGTCTCTGTGCCTCCCGGGGCTCTGTCTAAGTTTCCAGCTCACTGGCATGATCTGATTCAGAAATACGATGAGAACAGTGGGCTTACTGTAGGAGATGACAATGGAGAGGTAATGATATATGCTTTTGTGGAGAGACACACACACAGAGACCTTGAGAGACCAATATTAGCCTCTATGGGGCGTTCAGTACACCGTCTGCCCGGCAGCAATGCGGGATATCTGATACAAAATCCATTTTATCACAGAGAGAACGGCAGAGAATGAGGATAGTGACAATAATATCAATGTCCAATGACTTTATGATAATAATTAACTTCAGTTGTATTAACATCAGTTATGTCATTAGCAGTCCCATCCACATACTGTAAAATCTGCTAATATCAGAAGTTTCATTAAAATGATCGTTTCACTAACTGGATTGGCTTTACCTTCTTCTGGACACACTTAACATTTTTTTTATTTCCTCATTAGAAGCAGCGCTTTGGCATTAACTAGGATATAGCCACTTGTTAAGCAATTAAGGTCTAAATGGTTATTTTGCACAGACGCTCTCGGTCCCTGATGCTCTGGTGCTGTAGAGGCACTAATTAAAGACACTTTCACACGTCTGTAAGGTTTTACAAAGCTCATTATTGTAAAACAGCACTGTATCAAAGAGATTAATGACAGAGTGGGATATGAATTGGCACAATTAGATGGTATGTAAACAGTGCAAAGAACTTGAGGATTCTCTATCACGGGATTTAATCGTTAATGAGCGACATTTCACACCTCGAATCGAAATCGAAATGTGTTTATCATCTACTCGCCCTCATGTTATTTAGTTATGGACAGTGCTATTAGCTAAAAATTAAATTAAATTAAATATTAGAGCTGAAATAAAATATTAGATGAAAAAAATAAATTAAAAATGCAATAAAATGTATATTTAATATAAGAAAACGAATAAAAATAACAAAAATAACATAACACAATTACTAAAACTTGAACTAAAATTAAAATGAAAACTTAAAATCTAAAAATGAAAGCTAGTTCAAAATATTACTAAATACTATATGAATAATACTAAAGAGAATATTACTAAAATTGCACAAAATATAATGCACACGTTTAACCAAATTCACATTCACAAAAAATAATTCACATGTATAAAAAGACATCCACAAAATCTGTTTCACAAATGAAAAACGCTATTCATAAATATGTACACATGTATGTACATGAATGTATTAAATTTTCATATGGATCAGTAAAGCATTGGATTTGTGTGTGTATTTTGAGACTTTAGCCTGTCTCAGTTCACATATGGATCCATCATACTCTTTAGTCAATCAAATTTGAGCTTATCAACCATGTATATTTTTTCTACGTAGCAAAAATTACACTTATTCTAAGCAGGACTAGTTGCCAAGTTGCCAAGTCAATTATACCAAAGTGCATTTTATCTAGTAGTGGTTTTGTATGTTTGTTTCAAATATCAAAATCATGCACATGACTATGTATGCAGCAAGAATATGTAACTATATAAAGAGAGTACATTTTAACAAAGCTTAAAGTTAGGACAATTTAAGAGGTCTTCTTGTTTGGTTGGGGAAAGTTGTCACATTTTATATCAAACTGCATATGTATTTTACTCCAAGAAATCCTCGGAACACTGCCACTAGAAACATGGTGGCTTTGGCGGGAAACAACCAGATGCACAGAAAATAAAAGGAGAATTAGTGTAGTCTGACGGACAAAAATGAAGCGCTTTGTGGCAATTTCCCCGCTGACCTCTCTCCTCAGCAGCCGTACACATATGATTGTGGTGGTAATTGCAGTTCCGGCGGCATGTCGCTCCTCAGACATGACAGTGAAGTAAGAGGATGGCCTGCTGCTACAGAGCTTTCAGACAGAACGTCTCCTTCTGGCCTCCCACTTTCACACAGACGGCCAGTGTGACAGCTCCAGCTCTTGAAAGCCGCACCGCCATTGTAAGAGAATCTCCCACAGTGCTGACAACTCAAAAACTGCTGCGCGTGTGGCAAAACCCAAACAGGTCAAACACTACAGGAAAAAGACTTGCCCGGTTGGGTCACATCGATTTACTGTTGTGAAACATGGTTTTACAGTTATATCGAGCAGGGGTCTAGAAAAGATGAATGGTCAGCATGCTACCCAGAAAATTATCTGAGGTTAGATCTGTGCTACAGTAGATGTTTCCTTGCATTATGATTCATCATTTAATGTATTTTCATATCCAGATGTTCTTTTTTTTCAATACAATCTATTGCGGTGTCCCTGGTCAGGCCAGTATGTAAAGGACTTTGAGTTCATCCAGCACTGGCTAAGTCAAGTAAATGAGAGCTTGTCACACACAGGGAAGTGATGTTGTCAACACATCCTGCCAACAGAACAAATCTTCACCGAGACTTTAGTTTCTGTTGCTCAGGCAACCTTTGAAAATAAAACCTCAACTTCTACAACTAGGAGGTTGTTTACAGTCTAACTTGAAACCTTTGACAGATTCAGGCAACTAAAAACCCTCTGCTATAGCCTTTGCAGATTCCATCCAAATGTAACTCAAAATATTGATTATTCAATATTTAGCGAATATAACGGTCCTCAATTAAAAGGAATAGTTCACCCAAAAATGAAAATTTGCTGTTAATTTACTTACCCTCAGGCCATCCAAGATATATATTTTTTTTCTTCAGCAGAACAGTAAAAAATATTTTTTAGCTGAAACCATGGTCCTTGGTGATTCACAAAACACACTTTGAGAGTCAAAAAAAGACAACACATTCTATGGATTATAGGTAATATTGTTGTAAATAATGTTCAGTTGCTTGCACAGACAGATCGTTTCACTTCATAAGACCTCAAAATATTGTCAGGGGGCACAGATATTAATTTTGTGTTGCCTGATTTGTTTTGGTTTTTTTGACTCTCAAAGTGACGGTAGCCATTGACTTGATTTCAGCTGAAAATCTTCTTTACTGTTCTACTGAAAGAAAAAAAGAGAAAAACAGAAATTTGTAATTTTGGGGTGAACTATCCTTTAAAGGGCACTTTTTTAGTTCGGGGATTCACAGTGACCATATATACATTATATACGTTATGAAATAAAATAAAATAAATAAATGAATAAATGTAGTATATTTTTATGTTAATACTATTTATTGTTATACAAGTGCATATATAAGTTACCGGCAGCCATATCACCCTGTAGCCCAAGACTGGTTGCCCACTGAAGCTAAGCAGGGCTGAGCCTGGTCAGTACCTGGATGGGAGACCTCCTGGGAAAACTAGGTTGCTGCTGGAAGAGGTGTTAGTGAGGCCAGCAGGGGGTGCTCACCCTGTGATCTGTGTGGGTCCTAACGTCCCAGTGTAGTGATGGGGTTGCTGCTGTGTGTTTTGAGTTTGAGCTCCGTCAAGTTAATTCTTTGTCGCATATTCATTACCGTGATATATCGCATTACCGAATACCGGCACAAGTCTACTGTGGTCATTAAAAAAAATCCCAGGATGTCTTTCGAATATTCAATATTTTTCCTATTACCTAGCTGGGGACTATTTTCAGGCGCTGCGTAATATCATTGCGCCTGCTGCACCCATGGTACGGCGGCAAAGTTCTTTGATTATTACGCCGGAATGAGAGTATAAAAATATCGAAACTCTTTGGTCATTTTTGAGCGAGATGCTAACGGTCTAATCAGATTCAATGATCTATGCTAAGCTACAGCTAAAAGTGTTACCGCCAGACCCGGAGATCGGCTGAATGGATTCAAAAACGGTAAAACTGTTTAACTCTACGGGAGTTGGAAAATGAGCCTATTTTCAAAAATAGTGGCGTGTTCCTTTAAGCCATTTCAGAGCAATATCATAAATACTGAGATATATAAATGGAATATTGTCAAAAGGCTCAAGCTGATAAAAAAATGAAAGTTGCTGCAACCATTTGTTCAGTTTTCCAATCACATGACAAATATTTCATGGCAAAGTCACATGGCATTTGTTGCACAATGAGGAATTTATTCAGTAAATGTGTTTCCATCATTATTTATTTGCATCTTCTTATCAGAAAATTATCAGACTAAGTTACGTTTTTATGCACATTTTAGAATTTATGCGCATCTTGGTGTTTCCATCCAGTGATATCCTAAAATTTACATTAAAAAAACTGTTTGGATGAAAACATGGCTGATATCAGAGAAAAAGTTCTATGTACAGTATAATCCCTAATTTAGAGCTAACAATGTCACTTCTAACCTAAAGGACTTTTAACCTTCCACTAATTGGCTGACATATTTAAGTGGTGGTGAGTGACACAACCTAAATGACAGTCTCAGTACAGCCGACTATCACAGCAGAGGATTACCCAGCATCCTGCCGCTCCAAACACAGATTAGACAAACAAGGATTTATCAAGATTAAAGCAGCAGATTTCAGTTTTAACTTGTTTTAACTCTTAACTATATCATTATTTACACATTACCTACGTTGTCACATAGCCTGTTACTTTTCTCAACGGAGGCCAGGATGGCCAATCACAGTTGTTTGTGATTACACAATAAGGACTTCACGGATATTGCAGGAGTGATGATTCATGTACTGTATATCCAATGTATTTAGAATTAATGGATTTAGGCAAGCGTATCTTCTTTTGTACAAATGTATCCAATAAAACTAATAACATTTTCTATATTGTGTCATATGGATTTTGACAGTGTGTGTATGTGTATTTAAAGAGCGCCTACAGATGTGTTTCCTCAAATTAGGCTGTTGTGACATATTCAAGGGATGTTGGGACGCTTTGGAACTTCTTGCGTCCACTGGCTGAGTGGGAGGACTGATTTCATCATCAAAGTGCACCAACGAGAACAGCCGCAGGCTACCAGATAGAGTAGACAAGAGAGTTTAAAAATAGCATGCATGCACAATAGACATACCGTCATGCTTTCATATCACTGCAAAACAGCATGTGAAAAAAAAAAGAGGTTTTCACACAGTGAGCTGAATTAAGCTACAAATGAAAACGTGAGATGGCAAAATAGAGCTGAAGAAAAAAATCATATGATGATAATTTATTGGTAGGGCTGTCACGATAACTACTTTTTGTTGTGCGATATATTGCGTTATATTGTGAAATTAGTTGCGATAATTTATATTATTGCCATTTTAAGACCATTTTATGCCACTGATTAATGACAGTATGACAATAAAGCATAATAATGCAAGTACACTCTTTCAAAGAACAAAAAATGTTAGGCCTATATAAAATAAAGAATATTTAGACATTGGAATCTGAATGTGAAAAAATATATCCTAAGTAAATAAAAATTCTAAATAATAAATTAGGGATGCAACGATAGCATTTGTTTTTTTTTTAACCAATCTGATCTGATACTGAAAATTCTGAGTATCGGTCAACAGATACCAATCCGATACCAGCAAAAAAAATTTTAAATCAATGTAGAATTAATGTACTTTTGTTTGTTGACCTGATCGTCACTTCTTTTGTGTGTTAAACACAATCTACCAAATATAGACAACTTCATTTTAATGAAAAGTAACAAATAAAAAAATATATAATCATAATCTATGAAAATAATGCTATTATAAACTAGGTTAGGTTATTCTAGAAAAATCATGAGTGCACAATAATTTTATAAAATGTAAACATTTAGTGAAATAACATTATTGGGGAGCAAATAAAAGTGAATAAGTGTAGGACTAAATCTGGTAAAATGTTATACATTGCTCTTTGTATTAAGCCCTCCACATATAGAAAAGTTTAAAGCAGAAAGAGAAGAGATATTGATGCGTAGTGTATTAAATCTGTTTTGTAGTTTGAGCCTTTTCTTTTAACAGTTGTAAACTTCATTTACTGTGCGCTCTCGGAGAGCGTTTCATCGTCATGACTGTTGTACCCGAACGCAACACGCAGCTTGAATGCTGTCCGCTCTGTGTGTGTGTGTGTGTGTGTGTGTGTGTGTGTGTGTGGGGAGAGACGCTGCCTGTGCCCCGCCTCCGCCACAGAGAGCAGACGAGATAACAGAGGCAGCACGACCAAATAAAATGTTTGTGACATTAATTTTTTGTAAAAAAAAATATATAAATCATTATTTGTAATTGTAAAAAAAAATTATCAGTCGCAATATATCGCGGCACCAAAAATTATCACGCTCATTTCCATATATCGTGCGATAAGTCGATATATTGACTATCGCGACAGGCCTATTTATTGGTTTCAGAATCATATTGTTATTCTCAAAGAATTTAATTAGCCACTAATGTATTATTTCTTAAGGCCCGTTCACACCAAGAATGACAGCTATAAAGATAACTATAACAATAACTAGGCTATATTCAGGTGCACACCAACAGACGATAATATTCTTATTATAAGCACTCTTGCCGTTATCTTCCGCTTGAAATGTGCAAATTCATTAAACTTGTGGATTCTGATTGGCTGTCAATGTTTTTATTGTTCATTAGCTGTAAAAATCATTCTGAAATTGATTCCAATGATATCGTTATTCTATGTTATGGTTATAGTTGTGGTGTGGGCTTACCTATTCTCAAAGAATTAAAGTGATTATTAAAGAATTATAGCTATAGCATTCATTATAGTTTTTTTAAACTTGCCATTACTTTGTTGCTTTTGAAATTTACTAGCAATTTCTGAATTAATTTTTTTGTGTGTATACTAATTAATTTTTGAATTAATTGAATTGTCATTATATATAATGCATGGGGATGAGCAAGAATGGTCTCAGTACTGGCTTTAGCACAGATAATTGATATTGAATAAAGCAACACACAAATTTTTTTTTTTTAAAAACTGAGAGCCCACTTTCTCAGCAACTTTCAGATAAAAAAAAAAAAAAAAAAACTCAAACATGACTGAACATTGAACAACAGCCTTTGCCTCAAATATGAATAAAATAACACTTGCTGAAATTTAAATGGACAGAACATAAATAAAGTTGAGACAAAATGTTCAAGAATTGTGTTGCTTTGGCTCACTCTAATTAAGTAAATAACAAGCAGTGTTTTTTCCACCGGAAAATCTCTGCATTCTTGATTATTCCACGTTTCTACAGGAAAACAGTTCTTTAAGCCCACAGGCTCAAATCCTCAAGAACCTCAAATGCGCACATACACACACTAGTGTAGCGTCTGGACCAATCAAACACACAATTTTTCATTTG
>NW_015647945.1:1072-1322 GCF_001515625.1 Sinocyclocheilus rhinocerous | reverse complement strand
ATTTTTGCCATCTACAATTTAGAATGCCTTGAATTTTGAGTTTTAGTGGACTAATAAATCAACGTGCATGCACTCTGTGTGTGATTTGGTGATACAGCCTACTTGATCATGTCAGATCGCACATCATTACAACAACACTAATCATATTATCGCAGACGATGCTGTATCGCACACCCCAGACTCGACTTGAGGAAAATGAATCATCCGCGATTGTGCGCACACTTGTTTGCACATGAGCAAAGGTGTTTTT
>NW_015647945.1:596-881 GCF_001515625.1 Sinocyclocheilus rhinocerous | reverse complement strand
CAAAAGTAAAAGTTGGCTGAAATATAAAAACTCAAGTAAAGTACAGATGAAGTGTTTGGTTCCAAAACGCTATAAATCCATTTTGATTAATTTGAGTAAAAATGTGTTTTCTTTACCAAGAAAGTGACTAGATGAAAACCACTATTTTCTGTTTTAAACTTCCACATAGTATCTTTAGGTTATAATAACATAAAAAATTCAAATCCAGATTTTGATTTTCAAAGATTTATTATAAAATGTTATTTTTTTTCCCAAAATGCAATAAATCCATGACCCTTTTTTTTC
>NW_015647945.1:0-153 GCF_001515625.1 Sinocyclocheilus rhinocerous | reverse complement strand
TTCATAATCGAATGCGACTCATCTGCGATTATGAACGCGATATTGCAGTGATCTACGGCTCTGTTTATTAATGCCGCTCCATCTGAAAGCACGTGATGGAGATTTACCGTTCACAGAACCGGCTTTACTGACGAGATGCGCATGACAATCACA
>NW_015647944.1:315292-319420 GCF_001515625.1 Sinocyclocheilus rhinocerous | reverse complement strand
TGTGTGTGTGTCTGTGTGTGTGTGAGTGAGTGTGTGTGAGTCTGTGTGTGTGTGTGTGTGTGTGTGTCTGTGGGTGTGTCTGTGTCTGTGTCTGTGCAGCACATCACAGGGCTCGTTGGCACCGCTGGGCTCATGCTGGGTTCTGGCACTGACACGGCCTGCCCTTGGCATTAATCTAAACCACATTACGGGCAAAAACCCAGACGCCTGAAACTCTGATGAAGATGCATCTGTTCACCAAACCTGACTGAGAGAAAGGGCTCACATTTTTCCGAATAGCCACTGTCCTTTAGTTGCGTCACATCACAGTAAAAGCACACTTGGATGCTTGAACCATGAAGAAAATCAAGAAAAACATTTGGAAAATTTATAATTTTCAAACATCTCTACTGCAGCCAATTAATGGCAGGGAAAGAAAGTCCAAGTGTCAGTGCAGACAAAGACACACAAAGCAGTATAACTGTATACGTCAAGGTTATTGCTGACTCACTATACACTATGCTACCATTTAGTGTATGAACTTCATAAGGTCATTTTGTCCAACATTCCACTGCACTTTTCGGTTAATTAATTGCATCATCCAGTATTCAAAGTGCACTTTTTCATGATTAAATTTTTAGTGTGAATGCACTACTCACACTATTTATGCTTCAAAATTGCACAGAATAGTGCACAAGTATACGAATTGGGACGCATCTTATCTGTGTGATTCCCAGGGAACACATAACCTGAATGCAATGCAATTCACTTTGGATAAATGCATGAATGTAAGCTTAAAGACAAACTAAAAGACACAAAACTCAGATTTTGATGACAATTTCATGATGGTGACTTTTTATGTCACATACAGATCCACCTGCTGACATACAGGACGAGGAATAATCACAGCAGCTTTAATATTTACACATTCGTGTTTGAAAACCTTGTTGGCACATCGCTCATCATTTCTGGTTTTAAATATTTGTCTTTGATTTCGGCTCATTAAAACCACCAGAGCCTCATTAATTCAAATATTTAGTCAATTAAAAGCCTGAATCCTGTATAAATTAGGGAAATAAAACGGCGGGGAAACCCAAACAGATTAAACCATTTTCCTCTCCCTCCAATAAACGATAAATTCAACCAGAAATGAAACTTCTGTCATCATTTATGTTGTTTTTTCCATTTTTTGGACACAAAAGCAGCAGCTCTTTTCCCATATAATGGAAGTGGGTTGTGAAACAGGCCATTTTTACACTGTTAACAAAATATATCTGTCACCAGAATCTGATCAGATCTAGCTGTCTGTTTATAAACAGCAAATACGTATTTTTTTGTAGACTGGAAATGTTAAAAAAAGTTTTAAACGCCTGAAATCATAGGCTGAGGTTTAATTAGTGCTTCTTTGATGGCGTGTTTTATTTTCTGTTTCACACGAGATAAACTACAGTTACAACAGTGCTGGATTAACAATATGTATTTCTCATTTTTAATGGATACTGATATCAATTCTTCAATCTCAAGATCAATCTTTTAGTTTATGCTGTTTTCTGTTGATGCGTGAACTTCGCTAAACATTATTTGTAGTGCACTTGTAATCCAATAATCACAATAAGCTAAATCTGTCATGAAAACAAGTTTTTATTACAGCCACCGTTTAAATCTCTATATTTCAACAACAAATTAGAGTAGAAACATAATTCTGTTATTAAAAAGTTGGCTAAAACGGCTTCATGTGCAATGTAAATATTTGTACAACTCATTTTTATTTTTGAGTACGTGTTGATTATTAAATAAATTTGTTTAATTATTGATTATTAAATAAAATGTATTTTTAATTTCGGTTTTCGGCAAAGTGCATCCTGAATTTTTGGTTTTGGCCCAGAATTTTCATTTTGATGCACCACTAGTTTTTTCTTCTTTCACTAAAGCCTCCATAAGTGAAAGAAACGACTGGCTTTTGACTCGACTGGTTTGCGGTCAACTTGTTTTTCAACGACAATAATTAAAGCATCATAGTGAGAATTAATCTCTTTTCACTAAACACAATCCGTGCAAACCAAACCTCACAAAAATCATCTCTCTAGAAATTAAACATGATACAAAAATGTGCACATAAAACAGCAGATAAAAAATATGAGGAGAAATAACATTTAGGAGACATTAACACCTGGATAACCACAAAATAAAAAAAGAATGACAAATAAAACAAAAATGTAAATTCAGCAAATTGATAATGTTCATAAAAAATGTATTTGTATGAATTGATAAAATAATTGATGAATAATAATTAATTTAAAAATGATAAAATATTATTAAAATGTGAGTATGACGTGATATTTAAATTTGTATATTGTCTGCTTTTTATATGATCTATCTGATTAAGATAGATAAAAATAATAATAAATGCAAATTTGGTGAATTTATAAGAATTTACATAAAAGTTAAACTATAATTGATAAAATTAACAATTGTTAATTCATAAAAAAATATAAAAAATGGTATGAAGTGATATTTTTAATTTGTCAATTGTCTATTGTGTTCTCTATTATCTATCTGCTTCTCTAAAAATACAAAATAATGATAAATAAAACAAATAATGCATTTTAGCAAATTGATAATATTCATAAAAATAATACATGTATGACTAATAAAATAATTGATAAATAACAATTGATTAATTAAAAATGTATTATAAAAATGTGTTGTGAAGTGATATTTTTAATTTGTCTATTGTGTTTTCTACGTATTTTCTTATATTCATAAAATATAAATTTGTAATGACAAAGATAAATTGATAAACAATAATAAATTAAAAATGTGATTATGAAGTGATATTTTAATTAGTCTATTGTTTTTTATCTTCTTCTCAGACGAGGACAGACCACACACATCTCAAGAGATCTCAACGATGTCTCAAACTGTGCTCAGACACCAAAGTCTCAATCAGCTGTCTGACCTGTTATGAACTACTCGAATCATGTTCATCGAGAATCAACTCCTCACAGATCGGATCGAATCGGTCACTTCTGCTGACCAACCAGTGGCGGCGCTAGGGCGGGGCTATAGCCCCATCAGCGCCCCCAAGGATTTCCTAATGATGTTCCTGTTTTTTGGTGTCACTTTCATTAACACTAAAAAATAAACATTAAAAACCTAAAAAAAAAAAGTGTCTAATATGTGGCCTATAAACAATTGGGGAGGGGCAAGCAACACAAGCAAGCAACGCGCAAACTGCGCAAGAGTTATGCCAGTGAACGTCAATCAATTCACTATAGAGAAAGTGAAAGTAAAAAGTCTCCTCTGAGGCTGGGACTCTAAACAGTGTTCTGTGCTCGTCTGTGCAGCCAAACACAGAACAGTTAGCATGCTTTGCTCAAACTTTCATCATGGCATTAGAGCTAGCGCACCGCTGTCGCTTGCAAATCAAAATGATGGTGTCATGGGCGTAAACTTGCAGATTAAGGGGCGGTAATATTATAATGAGATCCCTTTGCCACGTCACCAAGGGAGCGAAATCAGACGCGCTCGTTTTCTCAGACGCTTGCAGAAAAAGGCTTCCCAAAACAAAGTTACTGGGTTAATCTTTTTCACATTTCCTTGGTTGGTAGATGCACCGGGGACCTGATTATAGCACTTAAAACCTGGAAGTGTCAGATTTTCATGATATGTCACCTTTAAATGATTCCCTTATATTTCTCTTGTGGCCCGTATAGTGAAAAACACGAGAAGAAACGTATTTAGCGTTAAACAAGTTGTTTTTGAAAATCGGTGCACGAAATAAAGCTGCTCTTAATTTTCATTGATGACTGCAGTGTTAATAATTTTAATTATAGGTCTATAATTCATTATATAAATTAATAGACCTGTTTAAAAAAAAAAAAACATTTTCAATGAGGAGTAAGCTAATAGCCTAAACTTTAATTATCCTCACAGCGCGTCATGCGGTGATGCGCTATGAAATTATTGCGGGGCAATAATTCCATGTAATTTAATAATAAAAGTAACCTAATAATAATAAGAATGTAACAGGCCTACATTAATTGGAAATTCTAAATCCTCTTAATATTGCCAATTTTTGATGCTTTTGACGATATCTCTGGCTATCGTCGACACATGATACGAAAGCACGGGGAGGTTATCGCGTCC
>NW_015647944.1:297377-315282 GCF_001515625.1 Sinocyclocheilus rhinocerous | reverse complement strand
AAATAAATAAATAAATAAATAAAATAAAACAATAAAAAAAATCCCTACTTTCTCTCTTTTCTATGTGCGTTTACAAATTGTATTAATATTAATAACAGTGGCATATGAGAAGTTTAATACCACAGAAAAAAAATTTAAATTTGCCTTTTCTCGAAGCTGCTGTAGGCTATATAAAAACACAAGGTGGCTGAATTTGCATGCTGTTTAGATAGCTGAAGCTTATAGGCATTCATTACTTTCACTCAACTGAATTAGTTTTTTAGCACCCCCTCTGAATTGTTAAGCCCCCCCTCAGCACCCCCAACAAAAAAATCCTGGAGCCGCCACTGTGGCCAACAAAACCGCCTGTAAAACCACAAGCAGAAGTAGAGAATGAAGAGCAGGTGCAGGTCAACACAGATGCTGCTACAAACATACGGCGAGTGCTTTCAGGACAACCAGGTGCTCTGAATCCAGCCGAACCGACAACACATCACCTGCCGCTTCAGCCGTTAACGGCACGCGTTATTACGGTTAACGGCGGCAACCTGCGGCTCCTTTGATCCGAGCCGAGTCACGGCGAACCGCGGCGGCCCGAACATATGGAGAGTCAATGGAGGCAAGTGACCTAAATTAATGGCCACTCCGACACACGCAGTCACTCGCCCCATGTGTGTGTGTGTGTGTGTGTGTGTGAGAGCGAGAGAGAGAGAGAAAGAAGGTTAATTACCTCCTCGTCCTTCACTGTCGGCCGGTTTCACCTGGATGGGCCGGTTCATCTGAATAAGAAAAAGAGAGAGATGTTAGAACAGCAAGTGTGTGAGTGAGAGAGAGAATATGTGTGTGTTTGTGTGTGTGTGTGAGAGAGAGAGAATGTGTGTGAGTGTGTGTGTGTGTGAGAGAGAAGAGCATGTTGATGCCTTCGGAGTCACAAGAGTGTCAGCTAAGTAAACAAACACATCACGAAATCACACATGCACACATATCGTCCTGTGTGATTGTGTCGTTTAATTAAAGCAATCAACAATAAAAATTTGACAAATTTGTAAAATGATCAAATATTATGAAACCGTAAATGTGATACATTTGTGTTATATATTGTTTAAAAAAAAACTAAACATGTGATTATGTAGTGATCCTATATAATTAAAAGCAATGATCTCCAGAGACAGACTACAGTCATTATATAAGGTCTTCGGAGTCACAAGAGTGTCAGCTAAGTAAACAAACACATCACGAAATCACACATGCACACATATCGTCCTGTGTGATTGTGTCGTTTAATTAAAGCAATCAACAATAAAAATTTGACAAATTTGTAAACTGATCAAATGTTATGAAACCGTAAATGTGATACATTTGTGTTATATATTGTTTTAAAAAAAAACTAAACATGTGATTATGTAGTGATCCTATATAATTAAAAGCAATGATCTCCAGAGACAGACTACAGTCATTATATACAGTATATACAATCAACTGAAAAATCAATCACTTATAAATTACCCAGCTGGCATGTGATCAACCTTCAGCATGGAAATATTGATGAAATAATGTCAGTAGTTGTATCAACATTAAAAAAACACTGAAATAATGTTTAATGATGAACGGTTGTAAAAAGGTTAATAAATCACATAAATTAACGTTAAAAATTTAACAAGATCTTAACAAAAAGTAAAATGTTGAAACAATGTTGTGATATCAAGGTTTACAAAATCAAAAAAAAAAAAAATAAATCAAGAGTGAATCAACCTTGATCCTTGCTTTTAAATTATTACAAAAATATTATGTTCTATAAAAACAATAGATCAAACATACAGACATATATATGGGTATATATAAGGAGAAATAAATAAGGATAAATATAATAAATAGACATTAACATATTAATGCTTGAAAACTAAAAATAATGATTAATAAAAATAAATTTAAATTTAGCAAATTGATAATATTAATATAATGATACATTTGAACAATCGTAAAATAATAAAATATAATAAAATAGTAAATTTGATAAATACTAAAAAAAAAGTGATATTTTTATGTGTCTATCTATTACTTTTTCTAGTATCTGTTGCCCAGTCTGCAATCGAAAGTCAGAAATATTGCGCATAACCTCAGTAAATGTTGTCAGATTTATGAATGGAAAAACCTAAACAAAATTTATTCTCTGAACAAGCCTTAATATCTTATACACTTTAAGTAAATGTGTGGATGTTTCAAGATTTTTACTGGAACACAAGACAAAAACACTGTTAGAGTTGTAGTGTTGGCTGCGCGGGTCAGCACCGGTCTGCTGGTTCTGCTCTGGTTTTGCTGGTGAAGGCGCGGCTGAGCAAATCGATGTGTCTGTCAGTGTCGGGTCAGACTGAGACCCGTGAGACATTCTCTCTGTTTGCTGATTTGCTCCGTCTCAGGACTCCAAACTTATGTGATTGGTTGTAAAGCTCCAGAGCTGCGGCCCGTTAAAATCCTCAGAGTCGCCGCGGCAACAGGAGTCATTAAGCAGCACAGGGTACACTGGGAGTTGCTAGGCAACCGGGCAGATCAGGTCGGCAGCCCGTTGGTCTGCGGGATGCAATCCAGCGAATTGGCACGTGCCTGCCTGCTCTTGCACCATTTCCACCATTATTTCCATGGTGTGTCCAATGAGGTTAAAGGAAAAACTCCAATTATTCACCAGAACCCCCGAACAACCCCCACCTCTGTCCCACTTTAATGTCCTCTTTTACTCAGTTTGACAAAAAGTTTTGTGCCATCACTGAGAGCCGGCGGCCAGATACACCTCACACCCCACCACACACAGACACAGACACACACACACACACACACACGCCTGCATGTGGCCCACAACAACCAACACACTTACACGGACCACACCTGTAAAATACAGACCAATACAGACCAAAAATTACTGAAAACTCCTCAATATCTCGTGTGTTTTTAAGTGTTTGGCCTCCAACCTCCCCCTTAAAACCTCAAGTCTCATCTAGAGCTTCAGATGAGATCTCAACAATGTCTCAGGCTTGCTAAGATACCAAAGTCTGCAATCAAAAGTCAGAGATCGCAATATGAACCAGGGTTATTATCATTCACTAACACTAAAACAACATTTTTGTTACTTGAGATAAAATAAACTTTAACTGAAATACAATAAAACATTTTTAAAAACTTATTTCAGCTAGTTGGCAAGACAAAAGTTATCATTTTCACTTGATGTATTAAATAACTTAAACTGAAATAAAAACGAATAAAATCTATGTTGACATTTAAAAAACAAAAACTAATAAAACTGAGAAAAACACTAAAAAAAAACGTCCGAGCAATACGATTTTCATTGGTAAGACACAATCATTAAAGAGTGAAACCACTAAAAGACACCCTAAATTACTGCTACACTGCTAAATTTCACTCTCACATGAAATAAAAACATACACAAACTTATACATGATATGACAAAATTTACAGATGAAAATGACACACACAAGCACATTTAATTAGTTAAGAGATCCAACAGACACAAGAAGAGACAATAAGAGAACAAAAGATATGATAAGAGAATAGATGAGAAGAAAAGATGCTAAGATTCAAGATTTGAGAAGATACAAAACATAAGACGAGACAAGAAGATATGAGAAAAAAAAACAACACTACACAATAAAAACACATTTAGTTAAATAAAAAGGCCATAGACTTGTATTGTTTATATTAAGTTTACTATAATTACTAAAGGCTAGCACAAAGCTTAAAATAAAACGAATTGCATTTTAAAATATTAAGAGGAAAAAATAAAACAAAACCATTATTTACTTTATTTATGCATTGTTTTTTTTCCCCCAGGTGAGACTCCTTTGGATCATCTGTCAGATTCAGCTCATTTTGAGGAAACTACAGCTCAGTAAAGATCCAGGTGTGTTTGAACAGTGTCCGATGTCTCGCTGTATTCCTGCATCAACACACACACACACACACACACACAAGTGTCTGCAGATGCTGACTTGAGGCGTTCGCTCTGGCTGATGAAGCGTCTGAACTCATGAGTGCTGAAGAAGCCGTTCACTCCAGCAGCTTCTCTCAGATAGAGAAACACGGTGTGTGTCAGATTCATTAGAGTCCCAGTAGAGTTCAGTACGTTCAAGTGCTTCATCTCTGTCTCTCTCGCAGCCTTTGGTCTCAAAAACCAATATGGCTCCCTGCACACACTCCTAATGGCTTGATCAATGCTGACAAATAGGCCAGTGCTCCTGTCTCACCTCCACACGCTCGTCTGTTTCTCTCTTACTCCACCAGCGCTCCTGTCTCATCTCCACACGCTTATCTGTCTCTCTATTACTCCACTCGTGCTCCTGTCTCACCTCCACACGCTCGTCTGTTTCTCTCTTACTCCACCAGCGCTCCTGTCTCATCTCCACACGCTTATCTGTCTCTCTATTACTCCACTCGTGCTCCTGTCTCACCTCCACACGCTCGTCTGTTTCTCTCTTACTCCACCAGCGCTCCTGTCTCATCTCCACACGCTTATCTGTCTCTCTATTACTCCACTCGTGCTCCTGTCTCACCTCCACACGCTCGTCTGTTTCTCTCTTACTCCACCAGCGCTCCTGTCTCATCTCCACACGCTTATCTGTCTCTCTATTACTCCACTCGTGCTCCTGTCTCACCTCCACACGCTCGTCTGTTTCTCTCTTACTCCACCAGCGCTCCTGTCTCATCTCCACACGCTTATCTGTCTCTCTATTACTCCACTCGTGCTCCTGTCTCACCTCCACACGCTCGTCTGTTTCTCTCTTACTCCACCAGCGCTCCTGTCTCATCTCCACACGCTTATCTGTCTCTCTATTACTCCACTCGTGCTCCTGTCTCACCTCCACACGCTCGTCTGTTTCTCTCTTACTCCACCAGCGCTCCTGTCTCATCTCCACACGCTTATCTGTCTCTCTATTACTCCACTCGTGCTCCTGTCTCACCTCCACACGCTCGTCTGTCTCTCTATTACTCCACCAGCGCTCATGCCTCACCTCCACACGCTCGTCTGTCTCTCTATTACTCCACCAGCGCTCCTGTCTCACCTCCACACGCTCGTCTGTTTCTCTATTACTCCACCAGCACTCCTGTCTCATCTCCACACGCTCGTCTGTCACTCTCTTACTCCACCAGCGCTCCTGTCTCATCTCCACACGCTCATCTGTCTCTCTATTACTCCACTCGTGCTCCTGTCTCACCTCCACACGCTCGTCTGTCTCTCTATTACTCCACCGGTGCTCCTGTCTCATCTCCACACACTCATCTGTCTCTCTATTACTCCACTCGTGCTCCTGTCTCACCTCCACACGCTCGTCTGTCTCTCTATTACTCCACCGGTGCTCCTGTCTCATCTCCACACACTCATCTGTCTCTCTATTACTCCACTCGTGCTCCTGTCTCACCTCCACAAGCTCGTCTGTTTCTCTATTACTCCACCGGTGCTCCTGTTTCTCCTCCACATGCTCGTCTGTCTCTCTATTACTCCACCAGCACTCATGTCTCACCTCCACATGCTCGTCTGTATCGCTATTAATCCACAGACGTTCCTGTCTCACCTCCACACGCTCGTTTGTCTCTCTATTACTCCGCCAGCGCTCCAGCCTCACCTCCACACACTCGTTTGTCTCTCCATTACTCCACCAGTGCTCCTGTTTCACCTCCACATGCTCGTCTGTCTCTCTATTACTCCACTGGCGCTCCTGTCTCACCTCCACACGCTCGTCTGTTTCTCTATTACTCCACCAGCGCTCCTGTCTCACCTCCACACGCTCATCTGTCTCTCTATTACTCCACTGGCGCTCCTGTCTCACCTCCACATACTCGTCTGTCTCTCTATTACTCCACCGGTGCTCCTGTCTCATCTCCACACGCTCATCTGTCTCTCTATTACTCCCCTCGTGCTCCTGTCTCACCTCCACAAGCTCGTCTGTTTCTCTATTACTCCACCAGTGCTCCTGTTTCTCCTCCACATGCTCGTCTGTCTCTCTATTACTCCACCAGCACTCATGTCTCACCTCCACATGCTCGTCTGTCTCTCTATTACTCCACCAGTGCTTCTGCACCGTGGCTCCTCACTTCTCCTGTCATCATATATGCTGCATTTTATTTCAACACTTCTAAAGTGCAGACGAGATGAGGCAAGACTATAAAAGGCCAGATGCAAAGAGAAGAAAACAGAAGATACAAAATTTGAGAAGTTACCAGAAAAGTAGAAGAGATGTGAAGATACAATAAAAAGAGATATGAGAAAATATGATATAAGCAGATATGAAAAGATGATACAAGAAGAGATGAGAAGAGATGGGAAGAAAGGGTACAAGAAGAGAAGATACAAGATGTGAGATGAAAAGATATGAGAGGCAGATACGAGAAGAAAAGAAGCAAGAATATATGATAATAGACAAGAAGAGAGGAAAATAGGAGAAAATACATGAGTTGAGAGGAGACAAGAAGATACAAGATTTGATAAGATACGAGAAGATATAAGAAAAGGAGCTATGAGAAGATATGAGACGAGTAAATACAAAGGACATGATACAACACAGAAGAAGAGACGAGAAGATACAAGAGAAAAGACACAAATAGAGAAGATATGAGAAGAAATGAGAAGAGACAAGAAGAGAAAATATGCAACACGAAGAGACAAGACAATAATAAGACAAGAACACAAGAACATCTTCAGCCCTTTACAGTGTGTTGGACTCATTTTAAAATAATTAACAGCTGCAGACAAACATCATGACATCTGCATTTACCTGCTCACACCATGGTGAGTGTATGTGTGTGTGTGTGTGTGTGTGTGTGAGTGTGTGAGCTGCTCGCTCTTTCAAATTGCCTGTCATGTCCTGTGGAGCGTGGAGAGGCCGGCCCGTCTCACACACACACACACACATGCACACACGCAGCAGTTGACACGTGGCTGCAGCGGCGCATACGGTGCACATGTGGAGGCTGCTGTCAGGTTAAATGCAGCAGGAGGGTGTGAGGGATATTTTTAGATTGCAGCAGGTTTCCTTCTGGAAGAAGAAAATGAGTAAAACAACTTCAGAACATCATTTTCCAGTGGGATTCCGTCCCGTGCATGTTTGTGTGCCATCTCGCTGTCATTTTTCTCACCAGTGAAACTCTTTGTCACGTTCGGCAGCCCGCCCACAGCGCCGCTGCGTCTACAATCCCGGCGGGTTTGTTTAGGCCTCACCGCAGCGGGTCGGCCCGGTCAGAGATGCCCGGGTGCTCTATAAAGCTCAGGATGGATGGGAGTATAAATCACAGCGGGAGCGGGACGCGGCACACTACATTAGCTTTATGGGCCTTTTCTCAGGCAGGGAAAGAGACGCCGTCAGACACACAGAGACACGACTAACAGATGACTCACTGAGACAGGAAACTTTATGAGGGATAGAGGTGAGAGAGACGAACCCAGCAGGCGGATGAGACACAGGACACCAGACTGCAGATGAGACGAGACGAGACGAGAAAAGAAGAGACAAAACGAAATGTGAAAAAAATATAAATTAAAAATAAGAGATGTGAAGAGAAATGAAGAAAAGAAAGCAGAAATAATAAGAAGAAAGATGAAACGAGAAGAAATGAGACAGAATAAAAAGAGAAGAGACAAGAAGTGACGAGAGAAGAGAAGAAGTGAGATGAAATAAAAAGGAAAAAGAAGAGACGATGAAAAGAGAAGAAACAAAGAAGAGAAATTAAGAAACACGTTTGGAAGAGAAGAGGTGACATGAGAGACAGAATGAGTAGTGGAGAACTGATCTGAGATGAGACAAGAAGAGACAAGATGAGAAGAAAACATGAAAAGAGAAGAGATGAGATGAGGTGAGACTAGGTGAAACTAGAAGACAGAGAAGAGAACAAGCAAGAAGAGAGAAAAGAGGACAGAAGTGAAGAGAAGATGAGACAAAATCAGAAGAGAAGAGCTGAGATGAGATGAGAAAGAAAGAGAGCGAAGATCAGACAAATGCATGAAGAGAAGAAGAGAGAAGAACACAAGAGAGATAAGAAGAATATTTCACAACAACAGCCACACAGACAACACGCCTGTGATAACTCACACACACACACACACACACACGAGCGAGCGATCTCACATTAATCTGACTGATAAATATAACACTCAGCACTTTGATGAAGTGCCACAATTATTGTGAAGACGAATGTGTGTGTGTGTGTGTGTGTGAAGATAAACGAGTGGATTTGCCCTTGCTACAGGAGCGGATCTCAGCGCAGCGGAACGCGGCTCATTACCAACCGCGAGTCCATCTTCAACATCTCGCAGACATGCGCGCTCATGCATTAGCACTGATGAACGACCGGCAGAGCCGTGAGATATACGCACGCCCAACGCTTCATTCATCACAGCGCTGAAGGAAAATCAAAGCCACCCGTCAAACACAACAACAGCGCTGATGAGACCAGACACATTCAAACAAGACGATCACAGCTTCATGTTTAAGAATGAACCGTGGAGTGAAGAATAGAGACCAAAAACACATGAGATGAAATTAAATATAAAGAGAAGAGACCAGATGAAACTAGAAGAGAAGAAATGAGAAGAGAGGAGAAAAGGCAGGTATGAAATTAATATACAAGAATCAAAGAAATTAGGAAAAAATTTGAGAAACTAGAGAACAAATGAGACCAAAACAGAAGAAACAAGTAGAGACAAGAAAATTAGAGATGAGATGAGAAACAAGATGTTTATAGTTTCATATTTAAAAATGAACGTGTGGTTTAAGTTTTAGTTGTTTTGTATGAGACATAAAGTGAAGAGACTAAAAGAGAGAAGAAATAAGATGAGATAAAAAGGGAAGAGGCAAAAAAACAAAAGAGGGAATAAATGAGAAGAAATAAAGAGAGATGAGAAGAAATGAGAAGAAAGGAGAAAAGATAAGAGGAGATGAGATGAGAAATTAATAAACAAGAATCAAAGAGAAGAACTGAGATGAAACCAGAAGAGATGAGACAGAGTAGAGACAAGAAAATAAGAGATGAGATGAAACGAGATGTTTATAGTTTCATATTTAAAAAAGAAAGGTGTAGTTTCTATTTTGGTTGTTTGGTATTGAGACAACAAGAGAAGAGTAGAGACAAAAAGAAAGAAGAAATTAAAAAAGAGAGAAGAGATGAGAAATAAGCAATAATCAGAGAAGAAATCAGATGAAACAACAGAAGAGAAGAAACAAGACGAGATAAAAAGAGAAGAAACAAGACAAAATGAGATTAAGAAATGAGATTAAATAAAAAGAGAAGAGACAAGACGAAGAGAAGAAATTACATGAAATAAAGAGAGACGAGGAGAAACTAGAAGAAAACGAATGAGAAGAGAGGAGAAAAGACGAGACATGAAATTAATAAACAAGAATCAAAGAGAAGAAATGAGATGAAACAACAGAAGAGACAATAAAATAAGAGATGAGATGAAACGAGATGTTTACAGTTTCATATTTAAAAATGAAAGTGTGGTTTATGTTTAAGTTGCTGTGTATTGAGACAAAGGGAAGAGCCTAAAAGAGAGAAGAAATGAAATAAAAAGAGGCGAGACGAGAAGAGAAGAAACAAGTAGAGATGAGGAAAAAGAGATGAAACATGCAGCTTGTGTTGTGTTTCGAAGACCTCATCAGCAGCTGCAGCATCGTTAGCATCGCCTGAGGATCAGAGCAAAATAAAGCAGCAGAAACGCTGAGACACAGACGAGACGAGACGAGACAGCGCCGGGCTCTCAGGCACACGTCTGATTCCAGCCAGACAAACACAGGCTGAGTGTGACAGCACGTGTGAGCTTTATTACACACAGATCATCCAGCTGCAACAGAGAAACACACACTAACAAATGAAGAAACGCAAATGCATCCACGGGCCGATTTATTCCTTAGAGATCATACAGTTAAAAAAAAACACACACAACAAATTCAAACAAACCGCATCTTTTACACTATAAAAATGATTTTTCTAAGTTGTAAACAAAAGAAATAGCAGCACATTTTACAACAGAATACTATTTTAGTTTAATTCAATGTGTTACAAAATGATAAAAATGCATTGATATGAATATCTTAATGATATAAAAGATACGTAAATATTTTTACGTTTTTTAGCTAAAAATACGTCGTGATTTGTACGTTTTAAACGTTGAAATACGTCTAAATTGTACGTTTTAGCATTAATAAAAACTTACAAAAGTGTACGTTTTGTGCTTGTAAATGTTACGTATTAATACCTACGTATAAACATGAAACCAGGCTGGTTACTTGCAGTTTCTTTGTAATTTTTTGTGAAATTTACTACCAATTTCTGAGTGTTTCAAAGTAAATGCTTTTTTTCAGTGTGCATGCTACTTTGAAACAACCTGTGGATGTTCATAATTTTATAAAATGTTTCATAATGAACTAGTCTCTACAGATGTGAATATTTAACATAGTCTGTACAAATATTTAATTATTTGGCAGTGTAGAAACTGATTGTAACAGGAAACAAGTTGAGTTGAGTCTTGTTTATATATATAGCACTTTTGAAGATATTCATGATGTTAATGTTTATATATCTTTATATCTTCGTGCATTAGTTTCATTCAGCAGACTGGAACTGGATAATAATATAGTTACATTTCGTGATGGAAGAAACAATCAAGCTGTTGGGATTTTATACATACATATATATATATAGCTTCATGTGAGTGTACTGTATGTATGCAGATAAAGTTGGACATACTTTTAGAGTATATATAGATAAAATAGTAGATAGCTTAGATATAGATAGTTTACAGATAATACAGTTTATCAAGATTTGCAATATAGTATATGTTGCAACGAGTTCAGCTTCACATGGGTTTTCATATTCAGATCGTACTTCTTTTTCTCTTCTCAGCAAATAATGGCAGTATTTTAGTGTAAGAACAACAACATAAATTTGATGCATTTGGTCATGCATGGTGGAAAAACAAGAATACTATTTCTGGCCAAATTCAAAACACACATAAAATTAAACCGTACAGTCAATATTTGCAAATACAGCTTAATGCAATGCCAATGCAATGAGCTTCCAACATTTTTCATTGATTGACGCTATGGAGCGTTTGAGTTCATCTCTGGAGACGCTCTAAAACTCTTCCTGACATTTCCAGAAAGGTTTGAGGGGACGAAATCAGAGATGAAAGACGCAGCAGAGAGACTGAAACAGGAAAGAGAGATAAAGAGTGATAAAGAAAGAGAATATGCCATTTGTTGAGAGACTGCAAAACAAGCAGCGTATGCAGATGCATGCTAATTTATGCGAGCATCGCCATGACAGCGGCAGAGGCTGCGGTGATTGGCAGACGCAGGTCTGCGCGGACGGGGAACGGCTTACTGCGATTAGCACCAGTTAGCCGCGGACGTTTGCTCCTGTTCAACACGCGGACAACACCCAAAACAACAGCTCAATGTGAGAACACAGAGTCAGAGACACGAAAAGTTTTCACAGAAAATGTGCTCTATATTTCCAGAAGTCTTTTCAGCCACAAAATTGCACATTGCTGACATTGCTCACCTTTGATTGGCTGAGCGTAGAGTGAAAAAACTGGGACGACTCCCAGAAGAGCAGCAGCCAATCAGCTTGACTTGAGTTCACCTCTGCAGCTACGCAAACCTTTCCACGCGTGCCAAAAAACTGTCCCAGATAAAGACGAGACGTTTGGACACCTGCACTTAACATTTCACTTCATTACTTCACTATTAGCCTTAATGCAGCCCACTTGCAGTGCTATTTTAGTATTATTGAGCTACTATTATTAACATTTTATTTTCCTATTTTGTTTCTATTCCATTTTATTTATTTGTTTATTGTCAATTTTAGTTTAGTTTTTTAAAGTTCTAGAAATCTTGATGTTTTTTAATTTTTAAATTTTTTTTATTCATTTTTGTTTTATTTTAAATATGTGACCCTGGAGCACAAAACCAGCCTTAAGTGTAAATTTTTCTAAATAAATATTATTTCCATTGATGTATGGTTTGTTAGGAGAGGACAATATTTGGCTGAGATACAACTATTTGAAAATCTGGAATCTGAGGGTGCAAAAAAATCTAAATATTGAGAAAATCATCTTTAAAGTTGTTCAAATGAAGTTCTTAGCAATGCATATTACTAAACAAAAATTAAGTTTTGATATATTTACGGTAGGAAATTTACAAAATATCTTCATGGAACATGATCTTTACTTAATATCCTAATGATTTTTGGCATAAAAGAAAAATCAATAATTTTGACCCATACAATGTATTGTTGGCTATTGCTACAAATATCCCCCAGCGACTTAACACTGCTTTTGTGCTGCAGGGACACATATGTCTATATTGTTTTTTATGCATTTTTATTTCTGTTTTATTTTTAGTTTTTTAATATTTTATTTCAGGAACATTTCTGATTATTATCAATGTTGAAAACAGCTGTGCTGCTTCATATTTTTGTAGAAACATTTTATTTTTCAGGATTTTTCGATGAATAGAAAGTTCAAAAGAAAAGCTTTTTTGAAACAAAATCTTTTGTAACATTATAAATGTTTTGTAACTTTGTACTGTCACTTTTGATCGATTTAATGCATCCTATATGCAGAACTCGTTATACTGTATATGCTTCACAAAATTTAATAAAATGATTATAAAAATATATACAGACAAGGAACTACAAAAGTACATACAGTAAAGCATACTGATTGAAACATTTATTTTTATATTTACAATACTTTAAGGAACACTATGATATAACCGCTATGGTAGCATCCAAAATACCATAGTATTTCTATAAACCGTGGTGTATTTTTACGGTAATTCTGTTTTCGTAAATATAAATACATGCTCAGGGAGAGACACAAGTGTGTGTTAATAAAGCTAGATATAAATATTAAAAAAAAAGGAAAACTAATAAAAATGACAAAAGCTTTGAACTTCACATTTGAACTTATAAAAGTTGTCCTGTCTCTTCTCTCTGACAGATTCAGTGTTTTCTGTCACAGTATTGTTATGATTTATTCCATATTCTAACCCTAATACATTTACTATAATGTTTTCAGTACATAGAAGAGCTTACAAACCCCTTCAATAAGAACAAACACATAAATCTATAGTCAGAAATGCTGTATAAATATGTGTGAACACAAAGATGATAAAGCAGTGTTCATAGAGTTACAGAGTTACAGCCACGTTAATGTTTCACACAATAAACACGAATGCAAAAGCCATGCTGATATTGTAAACAGAGCACAGTTTCGCTGATGTAAACATCACACACGCTGCTGCAATGCAAGCTGGGAAATCTAGAACACTGATTGGACAGGCGGATTGGTCCAGCATCAGAGCGGCCAATCGCATTGCACATTGCTGACATTGCTCACCTTTGATTGGCTGAGCGTAGAGTGAAAAAACTGGGACGACTCCCAGAAGAGCAGCAGCCAATCAGCATGAAGGAGGCGTGACTTGAGTTCACCTCTGCAGCTACGCAAACCTTTCCACGCGTGCCAAAAAACTGTCCCAGATAAAGACGAGACGTTTGGACACCTGCACTTAACATTTCACTTCATTTCTGTGTGTGTCTGTGTCTGTGTGTGTGTGTGTGTCTGTGTGTGTCTGTGTGTGTTTTAATCACTCCTGGGGCTGTGAGAGGGCGAGCAGGAGAACGGGTGAACAAGATAGAAAGAGACAAGCGCAACAAAGCAAGAGAACGAGGAACCGTCTCTCTCTCTCTCCCCTTCGGCTCTTTTTGTCCACTCTGATTTTCAGACGCACTATTAAGCCGGTTCACCGCCGCAGTGCTCTGATAGCACATCAGAAATAAGTGCACTGCGAGTTATTAAAGGTAAAGTATGATACGGCGCATGCAGAGGAGAGACGCTGACCTTTATTCACCCACAGACTCCAGACTCGCACTGAATAACTTCATCTGTCCGACCGCGATCTGAGCTGAACGGAGCTGAACTAGTCCACTAACCCAACTAACACTAACCAAAACAATCCAGACACCGAACACACAACCCAGCTCACAATGATGGCTGCTAAAGGATTTTAAATACTGAAGATAAACCAGTATTTGTTCCTTGCTATTGCTAATCAGTCTCCTTCTACAGATCAATTGATTGGACAAACATCTGTATTATCAATTATCAATCTGTGTGTGTCTGTGTGTGTTTTAATCACTCCTGGGGCTGTGAGAGGGCGAGCAGGAGAACGGGTGAACAAGATAGAAAGAGACAAGCGCAACAAAGCAAGAGAACGAGGAACCGTCTCTCTCTCTCTCCCCTTCGGCTCTTTTTGTCCACTCTGATTTTCAGACGCACTATTAAGCCGGTTTACCGCCACAGTGCTCCGATAGCACATCAGAAATAAGTGCACTGCGAGTTAGTAAAGGTAAAGTATGATACGGCGCATGCAGAGGAGAGACGCTGACCTTTATTCACCCACAGACTCCAGACTCGCACTGAATAACTTCATCTGTCCGACCGCGATCTGAGCTGAACGGAGCTGAACTAGTCCACTAACCCAACTAACACTAACCAAAACAATCCAGACACCGAACACACAACCCAGCTCACAATGATGGCTGCTAAAGGATTTTAAATACTGAAGATAAACCAGTATTTGTTCCTTGCTATTGCTAATCAGTCTCCTTCTACAGATCAATTGATTGGACAAACATCTGTATTATCAATTATCAATCTCATCAATATAATAATAAAAATACATGCAGATATACGTATTTAAAATGAGTAGTCTGGTGAATAATAACAATTTACAGACTGCAACGTTGTTATTATTTATATTGTATTATAATATATTATTATAATAATTATCATATATTGTAATGTATCATTATTATTATTATAGTACTAGTAGTAGTAAAAAAAAAAAGAAAGTTTAGCAGATATAAGCATTTCAAATTAACACTGGCAAAATGATAATTAACAGTCTGCAAAATTGCTATTATTATTATGAATAATAAGAAGAAATAAGAAAAGTAGATATACGCATTTAAAATGAACAGCCTGATTTTTTGCCTTTTTTTGTCCAATTTTGCCAAACGTTATATTTTAAATAAAAGATATAAATAACAGTTTTTAAGCAAATGTTTCTGGGTAATATCACAAATTTGAACATTCATATTTATAAAAAATCTGTATTTCTTAATTTTTACTCTTATTTTTTTATTATATAATATAATATATTGTATTATATTATATTTTTATCAATTTTATTGTATTTTTGTGAAGCATATAATATGATATATACAATTTAAAGTTTAGGTTCAATAAGACTTTTTAATGATTTGAAAGAAGTCTTTTTTGCTCACCACGGCTGCATTCACTTGATTTAAATACAGTAAAAAAAATTTAAATATTATTTCAATTTAAAACAGCTGTTTTCTATGTGAATATCTGTTAAACTGTAATTTATTTCTGTGATCAAAGCTGTATTTTCAGCATCATTACTCCAGTCTTCAGTGTCACATGATCTTCAGAAATCATTCTAATATGATGATTTGCTGCTCGAGAAACATTTCTGATTATTATTAATGTGCATTTGAAATGTAAATACGTCCTAAACCTTTAGTCGTATAATAGCATCTAGATGACCTCAAACCTAAGCAACTAAAAAACCTAATAAACTCAGCTCTGACAAATGCTGATGGGTTTAATTAAACAATCATTAAAGGTGCGTCATCAGCCACTTCCCCACTCGCTTTCTGCTGCAACTCAAAAAAAGAAAATGCACAAATATTTTAATCTGAGGAAGAATAAATCATTAAAGGTTCAATGAGGCGAGATATCAGTTAATTAAACTAGCAACAAAAGCAGAGCGTTTTAAAACTGTGATGATGGTGGTAACGAGTGTGTGATACGCTCTGGTTTCTCATCGTCCGCACTAATTCAATGATGGAAAGGTCAGCGGTGAGTCACGAGCGAACAAAGACGCTCCTGTACCTGAAGGGCGAGAGACACAGACCCAGTGTGTGTGTGAGAGAGAGAGAGAGAGAGAGAGAGAGAGAGAGAGAGAGATTCAAAACATTATCATCTAATCTGATCAAAAGAAGAATAGAGAATTATGAAATGTAATGTATTAAAAAAACATCCCCGGATCATCTGTCTGTCTGTCTCACCATCTGCCCTTCAGCTCTCGCCGTCTCTGTACAACAGCAGCTAATGGAACAGAGGAGAAAAACACTTGAACAATCTCGTCCGTTTCTAAAACTGAGTGACTCAAACACAGAGAAAAACTCCTTCAGCCCATGACTGAAGTCGTGAGGAAACGTCATCGGTGCTGCAGATGAAGATCTCTGAGAGAATAATGCTTTTAACACATGACACGAAGAGAAGTGTGTGTGTGTGTGTGTGTGTGTGTGGTGAGCTTGACGAGAGGCTGAAGTTAACCGGCTGGCTGAAGTTAACTGCATTACAGACAGTGACAGTGTGTGTGAGGAGAAGAACACGACTGGAGAAATGTTACAGCGGATTACATCAGCCACACTCCTGCCTAACAACAGCACAACACACACACTTACACGCTCACACACTCACACACACTCACACACACACACACACACACACACTCCTGCCTGACAACAGCCCATACAAACTACCTGTTGCTCCTTTTTTCTTGTTATAAACTCATCTATACAGACTATATACACCTCACCACTCAAAACACAAAACTCTGAACTTTTATTGCTTTAGCATAAAAGCCAATTATAAATTTATATTTATATTACACTAATAAATACTTCTTTATATATATATATATATAATTTTAGTTATTTTTAGGGACATTTGTATATAAAATAAATCGAATTATATTACAATATTAATTATATTGATACTGTATACTGTACTACTACTACTACTAATAATAAATATATTAAATATAATATTTTTTTAACCTGGAGCTGAGGACAGACGCTGCTCTTCATCGTGAGCTGGACTCTCATACCAGCACTGATAGAAACAAACACGTCCATCTCAGCTCAACCAAACTAATACAGACACACGTTAGCGAGCGTCTCCCGTCTCAATGCAGACGCCGTGACAAATAACCAGTGTGTCTCTCAAAGCCAGACGCCTCCTCGAGCATGCAGGTGCATTATGGTTACGGATGAGGCCCGAATAAAGAGCAGAGAGAATGAATGTGAACTAGATGAGGGCACATATTTTACCGTGACACCTCGTGTGAGTTTATGGAGCTCGGCTGACAGACAGCGATGGTCACAGATGCCCACCTTAATGTCTCATTCTCTCAGAGACGGGCCAGAAACATGATCGAACGCTACTTAGGGCAAACTGTCTCATCAAGCAGGAGCATCTAAGCAGACGCCTTTAAGGTGGCGGCTAAAAATGGCTGCGATGCCTCATATCAGACAGTTCATTAGCTTTGACCTGAGCAAAGGAGTTTGTATCTCTGCACACAAACCTGACCATCAGCGTTTCTCTTACAAAGGCCATAACACTTATCATACCATCAGATGGTGATACCATGGTGAGTGGATTTCACACACAAAAAAAAGCCCATAATTCGTATTTATGTACACTATTTATTATGTGATGGTTTTTCTACCATATTTACCAGGATTGCCATATTTTTACCATGTATTTATATAAATATGAAATATAGTAACCACACAGTACCAAGGTGAATCCCCCCAAAAAATGTCCTTTAATAGAAATTAGGGCTGTCACACGATTAATCGTGATTAATTTGCATCCAAAAAGAAAAGTTTGTGTTTAAATAATATATGTGTGAATATTTATGATCTATATATAAATACACACACACACACACATGCATATATTCAAGAAAATTTTTATATTTATATATAAAATAGGCTATTTATATTTATATATGATCTAAATTAAATATATATATATATATATATA
>NW_015647944.1:287397-297361 GCF_001515625.1 Sinocyclocheilus rhinocerous | reverse complement strand
AAAAAAAAAAAAAGTATATAAAATAATACATGAAAAGTATATACAGTATAATAAATAAGTAAATAAATAAATACATAAACAAAAATCTTTTTCACATAATACCAGGGTAAATCCCACAAGAAATGTCCTTTAATAATAAAATAATAATAATAATAACTACTTTATATTATTACATATTATATATTACTTTTTAATTGTTCACAATAAAAGTATAGATTTTTTTTTATCAAATTTTTTTTTACATTTATTTATATAAATGTAAAATATGGTAATAGTGTTGTCAAAAGTACTGATGTCGGTACTGAAATTTTTAAAATGTGACGATACCAGCATTTTGAGCGGATTCTTAAACCGCTCTGATTGGTCATTGTGCTCAAGCGCTCAACAGACTTGTCTGTGATTGGCTACAACGGTCATCGCTTCACGCTCTTCACCGAGCGCTTACACAGACACACACGGGAGCGTTTGAAAAAGCCGCGTCTATCAGCGGATCCCTAGTATATCTGCTCATAGACGGATAGATATAAGGACATTTCTTCATGGAATTCATCCTGGTACTGTGTGATATAATATGTTCTTTATATGATACTGTAAGGCAGTTTAAAGATGATTATTAGGATGGTGACCAGTAAAGTACAGTGCTTTATGTCAGGATCAAGGGACCGTGAAACACTAATCAGAATCTGAGCGACAGCAGCGTTTGTTGACGCCAGAGTGGAAGTAAGTTCATTCAACTCCGAGTATGTTCCTGGTTAAGACTCAAGACATTCTCAACAGAGCGGCGAATCGACGAGTCGCTATGGAAACGGACGCTAAGAAAAAGCACGCCATGCTGATTCTTTCTTCTTCTTTTTGTTCAATGGTCGTTTACTCCGGAGCAGGTTATCTTCAGAGAGCAAGTTACTATGGTTACTTACATACCCTGAAAGTAACCTCCGATTTTGGAACCGAATGCTGAGGTTATTCGCTCTCTTATCCTGAAACATACCCGGGTATGTCACATAACCTGCTTTCTGGAATACCCCCCTGTTCTGAGTGAACATACAAACACAGATGAAATCACACGCCTGCTCCTCTGATCCCGCCCTCGTTAGTGCATGTGTGCTAATGTTCACTGTTTGCGCCGGTGGTTTTACTCCAGTTCACACTAATTAGCCGTGGAGGCTAAAAATAAACAGTACGTGGAAGCAGCAGCGTGAAAACACATGCAGCTCTGTTAGCGTGCAGCGGTAATGAAGACGCGACTCGGGCGGTGCTTGTGTTGAGCGCAGAGGAAGACGCTAAACACGGAGGTGTTAAAGCACAGATGTGAGTCTGTCGTGGAAACATGACACGGCCTGAACACTGGTGAGAGGATAATACAGCTAAAACATCTCTAAATGAAATCAGCATCACATCCAGGAGAGAAATAAAAATAAATAAATAAAATACATGTCATTAATATTTTTTTATTATTTATTTATTACTTAAATTTTTTCTATTTAAAACAGTATTTGTGCTAAAAAAAAATATATTATATTTTATAAAAAAAAAAAAATAATAATAATAATAATATTTTTAAGATTATTTAATTTCTATTTAAAATAGGGTGTATCACCCAGGGTTATTATAGATAACTAATACTAATACTGAAACTAAAATTAAAAACATTTAAAAACATTTTCATTATTTGATAACTAATACTAATATTTTTTAATTGGTTTAATTGGTATATATATATATATATTAAAAATAATATCTTATAAAAATAGAAATTTTAAATAGGGTGTATCATCCAGGGTTATTATAAATAACTAATACTAATACTGAAACTAAAATTAAAACCATTTAAAAATATTTTCATTATTTGAAATAAAATAAACATTCACTGAAATAAAATAAAATATAAAAAAACAAAAACTATTTTATTTCAGCTAGTTGACAGCTCATTTTAATTTAGTTTAACTTGATGTACTAAAATAACTAAAACAAAAACTGAAATAAAAATAAAAATAAAAAATACAGACATTTATATAAAAAACAAAAAATACTAAAAATGACAAAAACACAACAAAATTGCTAAACCATAAAAAAATAAAAAATTAAATAAAAATATAAAAGTAAAAACTGATTCCAAATATTAATTAAAACTATAATAGTACAGAAACAACACTACTATTAACCATGTTATTTACACAGCACTTTTCATACAGTGTTAAGACCTTTACAGTTTTTTTTTTCATAAGAAATAAAAAATACAATAAAAATAACAAGTAAAAATAGAAAAAATAATAAATTAGTAAAAATTACCCAAAGTAAACATAATCAATTTGAGTGTTCTCACAGGATCTAAATAGCAAAAAATACAAATAAATTGGCAACAAAAATGGGCCAATAAAAAGCTAAAAATACATAACACATCTAAAAGAAATCTCTGCTCTAAACGTTCCTTTAAAGGACAAACATTAAGCTCCGATTCAGCAGAATTCTGCACTGGCACAGATCCTGGATCTCGTCACACAACCAGAGCATATATTTAAACATCAGGAGAGCTTTTTCAAGCCCAGATCACTGCTGCACAGAGGACAAACACAGCGGAGTCAGAGTCAGAAAGATGAGACACAAACACTTCTGCTCTTCAATCACTATCAGCATTAACAGGTCAGTCTCAGGAAACTCTTCAGGAACATCATCTGGCTCATATTTCATTCCAAAATCAAAAGAAAGAAAGAAAAAAGTATATTTTGTTTTAAGAAAATGAAGCCAATTTTGAAACCCTTAAAAATTGCATGACAAACAAGCAAATTTATTAAACAGAAATAATATATTGAAAATGCATTTCTTTTTTGTTTATCGTTCCTTGTTCCTTGTTTTGTGTATAATGCTTTGGCGATATTGTATGTAAACACAATCATGCCAAAAAAGTGCTTGTATTACTATTGAAACACAACTGCACTGTGAAATGAATATTTGAATATTCGGTCCCACTTTATATTAGGTGTCTAATAATAGAATAATGAATGGTTGTGTTTGTGTAGAATTGAAGAACACTTCTGCTGCTATTAAGGTTAAGTGCAGGTTTGGTGGTCAGGTCAGGTTTAAGGGGTAGAGTCAACAGAGTAAATATAGATGTAACTAAATAAATTAATTACAGATGTAATTACAGGATGTATTCTCAAATATAAGTACAAAGCAAAAACATGCATGTACACAATAAGTGCATTGTATCAAATGATTAATTAAAAAATTAAAAGTACACCACCAGTCAAAAGTTCTTGAACAGTAAGATTTGTAATGTTTTTTGAAGAAGTCTATTCTGCTCATCAAGCCTGCATTTATTTGATCCAAAATACAGTAAAAACAGTAATATTGTGAAATATTTTTATTATTTAAAATAACTGCTTCCTATGTGAATATATTGTAAAATGTAATTTATTTCTGTGATCAAAGCTGTATTTTCAGCATCATTACTCCAGTCTTCAGTGTCACATGATCTTCAGAAATCATTCTAATATGCTGATTTGCTGCTTATTATATTATAGAAATTAATACTTTTATTTAGCAAGGATGCTTTAAATTGATTAAAAAAGTATTGATAAAGACATTTATAATGTAATGATCCTGAAAATTCAGCTTTGATCGCAGGAATAAATTACATTTTAACAGATATTCAAATATAAAAGTTATTTTAAATAGTAAAAATATTTGAGCAGAAGAGAATAGAAACTCTTTGGTCATTTTTGAGCGAGATGCTAACGGTCTAATCAGATTCAATGATCTATGCTAAGCTACAGCTAAAACCTATTTTCAAAAATAGTGGAGTGTTCCTTTAAAGTTCCTAAATGGAAATGTGTGATATTCTGACAGCAGTTTCGCTCCTCCGTTACATTCATGATTCGTGGAAATCTCAGAATTGTAATGGATGTCTCTCAGGTCAACAGCTGCGTGCTGTCAGGGACAAACATACGCAAGACTTAATTGAAAACGGAAGAAGGGAAATGGAGTCTGGGGATTTTACCGGACACACTCATTTTCCTATCGCTCAGAGGTGACAAGCAATTTGGGGCGTTCACCTGTCGAGAGGCTGATCGCGGAGAATATGAATCCAGGAGAGAAAATGAATCCATCCTGCACTTTATCTGGAGTGTCAGCGCTGTAATGATGATTTGTCTGTATGCACACACTGGACGCTCGGTCTCAGACACACACACACACACTGTATATAGCGCTATACTCAGTCTGGAAACACGTTACAGCACGAAGATCAGGAAAAAAGCAGTAAAGCACATTCAAAACAGTCTGTGCTAAAAACAGCATGTGATGTCAACTATTAGAGAGCAGAGAGACTCGCAGACGGCGCACTCTTAAAAAGTTCAACTGCAAGATAGGAAAGTGGGAGTGAAAGAGAAAAAGAAAAAAGAAAGAGCCAATTAGCAGGAAGCAAGCAGGTGTTCGCTCGCTCCGTCACCCGGCAGCTTCTTAAAACTTCCACATCATTGCATTCTGTTTTTATTCACAATTTGTACAGTGTCCCAACTTTTTTGGAATCGGGTTTGTATATGGCTGTGGACTTAATCAAATCACATTATGGACTATTGTCTGTCAGGGTTATTATAGTTAACTAGAACTGAAACTGCAAGTAAAATTAAAACCATAAAAATTTTTATTTGATATAAAATAAACATTAAAAGAAAATATTAAAAAACATTTTATTTAAGCTAGTTGCCAACATTTCATATTTTAATTTATTTTAACTTGACTAAAAATGTGTGTGTGTGTGTGTGTGTGTGTATGTGTATTTATATTAGTTTTAGTAATTTTGTTGTGTTTTTGACATTTTTAGAAGTTTTTGTGATACATGACAAAAACACAAGAAAATTGCTAAAACTTTAATTAAAATTAAAACAATATATAAAAAAATATAAAAAAATAATATTTAAAAATAAAAACAAATAAATAAATAAAAACAGATTCAAAATATTAATAAAAACTATAAAAATGTGAAAAAATTGTTCTAAGTATTAAAAAAAATCTAAAAATTCTTGAATCAAGATACATTTACTTGAGAAGGAAAATGACTAAGAAGATATTAAGTCTTGTTTTCTGAAAAAAATAGATGAAAATTAAGTGACTTTATATTTAAAACAAGAAAAACGGGTCAGAAAAAAAATCCTATTTTCCCTTTGAATTAAATTTATTTTTATTAACCCATTAGCAGCTATTTTTTTCTTGTTTTAAGACTAAACTCACTTAATTTTGATCATTTTCATTTAGAAAAAATACTTAATATCGTAAGTCATTTTGCTTCTCAAGTAAATGCATCTTGATTTAAGAATGTTGAGATATTTGTTCTGGAAAACAAGACAAAACTACTGAGTAAGAAACTAATTTTTGCAGTGCATATCTAATGCTCTTGATACTAGCTATAAAAAGGATCAAAGCACAAGTGATAAACGCACTTTCATGTTAATTCCCAAAACATAAAATCAGCAACATACAATTTCATATTCTTATTACATTCCACATCCAAAGTAAAATCTCTCTGGTCCAAAATCCCACTAATCCACATATGAAGCAGCATTCACACTGATGAACCAGACATAAGTCATAGGCTTTCATTGAGAGTTTGCGATGCATGTGACATGAGCGACAGCGTCTGTCGGCAATGTGACTCTCTGTGTGCTAAAGTTGACAGCGGGACATTAGCAGGTTTTGCCCGGCAGAAATCATTCATTAACCCTAATGGCTCCAGATTGCAATTTATTACAGCTGTATTTGTAACCAACCATCCGCGGGGCTGGAAACGTGTCACAACAGACAAATATTGGATATTTGTCATGGCCGCTGTCATTTAACATGCGACACGTGCTACTCTTTATAGCTGCTGGCCATATTCCCGGTTTAAATTTGATATTTATTACTAATTCAACCCACCTGCCACTACTGACATATTAAGAGCAACCTGTTATGATGGAACGGGAGGGTGACGGGACGCAGACGGGACTCGTAAACGCTCAGGCTGCGTATGGCTGCATGAGAACAGGGAGGCTCATTTATTTCCGCTTTTGTCGCTGTTGTCTTCATTGTCTGCATGATTAAACCAGCGCCACGCAGCTCTGCTCAACAAACAGCCTAATTGAGAATGACCTTGGTGAATGATACATCAGCCACACACACACACTGATGTCTGAGATCTGGTGTGTGACGCACTGGGGATGGATGCATCTTCACTCTTCCGTATCGCTGAATGCTGCATGTGTTTTTGTGCTGTTACCTTGGCTGGTTTAGACCGGTCATGGATAAATAAATGGGACACTAAAACCGCCAGGTATGTGGCGGCAACTCATTCAAACGATTCATTCAAATGATTCGTTCAAAACAGCTGATTCATTTAGAAACGAAGCATGGATGGATCATTGAATCAGTGACTCCAATGATTCGTTCAAAAACAGATACATTCAGGAACGAAACACCACTTTGAGATGCGCCTTAGCAACCATATAAAGTCAAAAAACACTTAAAACAACTTAGCAACCATTTAGAACTTCCTAGCAACCACTCAAAACACCCTAGCAACCACATACAGTAGCAACACACAAAAAAAACTCAAAGCAACTTAACAACCCAGAATTCCCCAGCAACCATTCAAAACACCCTGGCAACTGCATCGCAATGCAAAAAAACTCACAAAACCATAGCAACCATTCAGAATTTCCCAGCAACCACTCAAAAGACCATAGCAACCATATAAAGTCGCAACACACAAAAAAACACTTAAAACAACTTAGCAACCACTCAAAACACCCTAGCAACCACATACAGAAGCAACACAAAAAAAGTAAAAACTACTTAACTACCCAGAATTCCCCAGCAACCCTTCAAAGCACCCTAGCAACTGCATAGCAATGCACAAACACTCTAAAAACCCTAGCAACCACTCAGAATTTCCCAGCAACCACTCAAAACACCATAGCAACCATATAAAGTCGCAAAGCACAAAAAAAATTTCAACAATTTAGCAACCACTCAAAACACCCTAGCAACCACATACAGTAGCAACACAAAAAACTGTCAAAACAACTTAACAACTACTCAGAATACCCCAGCAACCCTTCAAAATACCCTAACAACTGCATAGCAATGCACTAAAAACACTCAGAACACCTTAGCGACAACCCTGAATACCCCAGCAACCCTTCAAAACACCCTAGCAACTGCATAGTAATGCACAAACACTCTGAAAACCCTAGCAACCACTCAAAACACCATAGCAACCATATAAAGTCGCAACGCACAAAAAATAACTTAAAAACAATTTAGCAACCACTCAAAACACTAGCAACACAACCAGATACAGTATCAGCGCACAAAAAACACTGAAAACAACTTATCAACTACCCAGAATGCCACAGAAACGCTTCAAAACACCTTAGAAACTGCATAGCAACACACTAACACACACTGCATAGCAACACACTTTATTTTTGTGATTATTTATTATGATTATTTTACTTTCTCTTATGTAAAGCACTTTGAATTACCATTGTGTACGAAATGTGCTTTATAAATAAACTAGCCTTGCCTTGCCTAAAGATACTCAGAACACTTTAGCAACCATTTGGAATTTCTCAGCAACTACTCAAAGCACCCTAGCAACCAGATACAGTAGCAACACACAAAAACAACTTAGCAACAACCCAGAATGCCCCAGCAACCCTTCAAAACACCCTAGCAACCAGATACAGTAGCAACACACAAAAAAACCCTAAAACAACCTAGCAACCACTCAAAACACCCTAGCAACCACACACAGAAGCAACACACAAAAACAAATTAGCAACAACCCAGAATGCCCCAGCAACCAATCAGAACACCCTAGTAACCACACAGCAACATATTAAAACCAACTCAGAACACCTTAGCAACCACTCAAAACACGATAGCAACCATATAAAGTGGAAACACACCAAAAACACCTCAAACAACTTAGCAACCACTCAAAACACCCTAGCAACCACATACAGAAGCAACACAAAAAATCAGTCAAAACTACTTAACAACTATGCTGAATTCCCCAGCAACCCTTCAAAACACCCTAGCAACCAGATACAGTAGCAACACACAAAAAAACCCTAAAACAACCTAGCAACCACTCAAAACACCCTAGCAACCACACACAGAAGCAACACACAAAAACAAATTAGCAACAACACACTAACACACACTGCATAGCAACACACTTTATTTTTGTGATTATTTATTATGATTATTTTACTTTCTCTTATGTAAAGCACTTTGAATTACCATTGTGTACGAAATGTGCTTTATAAATAAACTAGCCTTGCCTTGCCTAAAGATACTCAGAACACTTTAGCAACCATTTGGAATTTCTCAGCAACCACTCAAAGCACCCTAGCAACCAGATACAGTAGCAACACACAAAAACAACTTAGCAACAACCCAGAATGCCCCAGCAACCAATCAGAACACCCTAGTAACCACACAGCAACATATTAAAACCAACTCAGAACACCTTAGCAACCACTCAAAACACGATAGCAACCATATAAAGTGGAAACACACCAAAAACACCTCAAACAACTTAGCAACCACTCAAAACACCCTAGCAACCAAATACAGTAGCAACACACAAAAAACACTCAAAGCAATTTAGCAACAACCCAGAATGCCCCAGCAACCACTCAGAATTTCCCAGAAACCACTCAAAACACCCTAGCAACCAAATACAGTAGCAACACACAAAAAACACTCAAAGCAATTTAGCAACAACCCAGAATGCCCCAGCAACCACTCAGAATTTCCCAGAAACCACTCAAAACACCCTAGCAACCAAATACAGTAGCAACACACAAAAAACACTCAAAGCAATTTAGCAACAACCCAGAATGCCCCAGCAACCACTCAGAATTTCCCAGAAACCACTCAAAACACCCTAGCAACCAAATACAGTAGCAACACACAAAAAACACTCAAAGCAATCAACCCTTCAAAACACCCTAGCAACCAGATACAGTAGCAACACACAAAAAAAACCTAAAACAACTTAGCAACCACTCAAAAACACCCTAGCAACCAAATACAGTAGCAACACACAAAAAACACTCAAAGCAATTTAGCAACAACCCAGAATGCCCCAGCAACCACTCAGAACACCCTAGTAACCACACAGCAACATATTAAAACCCACTCAGAACACCTTAGCAACCACATATCTACAGCCTGGCAGCAGCTTCTATCACCTGAGCATCATAAGAGTGAGTTTTTTCCGTTGTAATGACCCTTGAGTGTGTTGTGTTCTCTGTGAGAGGAGAACGAGGCCTGATCGTTGTGTTCAGCAGGTGACGGCGGCTCGCTGGAGTGTGTGATTCACTCATTAATGAGTCTGCGTCTCGACCTCCCTCTGTTTGTTTACAGCACACACACACACACACTGATGTGTTTCCCAGGAGGAGATGCAGAAAAACACCTGGAGGAAGAGAAACATCCCAGCAGCTCCGCTTGAGTCTTACAGTCTTACTTCAATCGTGTGGCACGAGGCCGTCGGATCATTAAAACGCTTCATTAGGCACCTAATACTTGAGAGAGTTTGAGTCTAGGCTTCGATATGCATCTTAAACGATGCTCAGTCAGGAAATATCATACTTTGGAAGTGGAGTTAAAAAACTAAACTCATGATTCTATGCTCTCTGGGCAACATCTATAATCAGTAGAGCTGAGTATCGACACAGATTTCATAAATCGATTTGATTCTGATTCACAAGCTCTTGATTCTATTTGGTATTGATTCGTCTGCATATCTATCAGGAACACTACATGTCAATTTTTCTTAAAGGGATGCTGGTAACGATTGACGGTAGCCATTGACTTCCATTGTATTTTTTTCCCCATTCTATGGAAGTCAAAGGCAACTATTTGGTAATCAGCATTCTTCAAAATATCTTTGTGTGTGTGTGTGTGTGTGTCT
>NW_015647944.1:285750-287380 GCF_001515625.1 Sinocyclocheilus rhinocerous | reverse complement strand
AAAAAACAGTCAAAACTACTTAACAACTATGCAGAATTCCCCAGCAACCCTTCAAAACACCCTAGCAACCAGATACAGTAGCAACACACAAAAACAACTTAGCAACAACCCAGAATGCCCCAGCAACCCTTCAAAACACCCTAGCAACCAGATACAGTAGCAACACACAAAAAAACCCTAAAACAACCTAGCAACCACTCAAAACACCCTAGCAACCACACACAGAAGCAACACACAAAAACAAATTAGCAACAACCCAGAATGCCCCAGCAACCAATCAGAACACCCTAGTAACCACACAGCAACATATTAAAACCAACTCAGAACACCTTAGCAACCACTCAAAACACGATAGCAACCATATAAAGTGGAAACACACCAAAAACACCTCAAACAACTTAGCAACCACTCAAAACACCCTAGCAACCACATACAGAAGCAACACAAAAAATCAGTCAAAACTACTTAACAACTATGCAGAATTCCCCAGCAACCCTTCAAAACACCCTAGCAACCAGATACAGTAGCAACACACAAAAAAAACCTAAAAAACTTAGCAACCACTCAAAACATCCTAGCAACCACATACAGAAGCAACACAAAAAAACAGTCAAAACTACTTAACAACTGTGCAGAATTCCCCAGCAACCCTTCAAAACACCCTAGCAACCAGATACAGTAGCAACACACAAAAAAAACCTAAAACAACTTAGCAACCACTCAAAAACACCCTAGCAACCAAATACAGTAGCAACACACAAAAAACACTCAAAGCAATTTAGCAACAACCCAGAATGCCCCAGCAACCACTCAGAACACCCTAGTAACCACACAGCAACATATTAAAACCCACTCAGAACACCTTAGCAACCACATATCTACAGCCTGGCAGCAGCTTCTATCACCTGAGCATCATAAGAGTGAGTTTTTTCCGTTGTAATGACCCTTGAGTGTGTTGTGTTCTCTGTGAGAGGAGAACGAGGCCTGATCGTTGTGTTCAGCAGGTGACGGCGGCTCGCTGGAGTGTGTGATTCACTCATTAATGAGTCTGCGTCTCGACCTCCCTCTGTTTGTTTACAGCACACACACACACACACTGATGTGTTTCCCAGGAGGAGATGCAGAAAAACACCTGGAGGAAGAGAAACATCCCAGCAGCTCCGCTTGAGTCTTACAGTCTTACTTCAATCGTGTGGCACGAGGCCGTCGGATCATTAAAACGCTTCATTAGGCACCTAATACTTGAGAGAGTTTGAGTCTAGGCTTCGATATGCATCTTAAACGATGCTCAGTCAGGAAATATCATACTTTGGAAGTGGAGTTAAAAAACTAAACTCATGATTCTATGCTCTCTGGGCAACATCTATAATCAGTAGAGCTGAGTATCGACACAGATTTCATAAATCGATTTGATTCTGATTCACAAGCTCTTGATTCTATTTGGTATTGATTCGTCTGCATATCTATCAGGAACACTACATGTCAATTTTTCTTAAAGGGATGCTGGTAACGATTGACGGTAGCCATTGACTTCCATTGTATTTTTTTCCCCATTCTATGGAAGTCAAAGGCAACTATTTGGTAATCAGCATTCTTCAAAATATCTTTGTGTGTGTGTGTGTGTGTGTCT
>NW_015647944.1:284298-285241 GCF_001515625.1 Sinocyclocheilus rhinocerous | reverse complement strand
ACACAAAAAAACCCTAAAAAACTTAGCAACCACTCAAAACATCCTAGCAACCAAATACAGTAGCAACACACAAAAAACACTCAAAGCAATTTAGCAACAACCCAGAATGCCCCAGCAACCACTCAGAACACCCTAGTAACCACACAGCAACATATTAAAACCCACTCAGAACACCTTAGCAACCACATATCTACAGCCTGGCAGCAGCTTCTATCACCTGAGCATCATAAGAGTGAGTTTTTTCCGTTGTAATGACCCTTGAGTGTGTTGTGTTCTCTGTGAGAGGAGAACGAGGCCTGATCGTTGTGTTCAGCAGGTGACGGCGGCTCGCTGGAGTGTGTGATTCACTCATTAATGAGTCTGCGTCTCGACCTCCCTCTGTTTGTTTACAGCACACACACACACACACTGATGTGTTTCCCAGGAGGAGATGCAGAAAAACACCTGGAGGAAGAGAAACATCCCAGCAGCTCCGCTTGAGTCTTACAGTCTTACTTCAATCGTGTGGCACGAGGCCGTCGGATCATTAAAACGCTTCATTAGGCACCTACTATTTGAGAGTGTTTCAGTCAAAGGCTTCGATATGCATCTTAAACGATGCTCAGTCAGGAAATATCATACTTTGGAAGTGGAGTTAAAAAACTAAACTCATGATTCTATGCTCTCTGGGCAACATCTATAATCAGTAGAGCTGAGTATCGACACAGATTTCATAAATCGATTTGATTCTGATTCACAAGCTCTTGATTCTATTTGGTATTGATTCGTCTGCATATCTATCAGGAACACTACATGTCAATTTTTCTTAAAGGGATGCTGGTAACGATTGACGGTAGCCATTGACTTCCATTGTATTTTTTTCCCCATTCTATGGAAGTCAAAGGCAACTATTTGGTAATCAGCATTCTTCAAAATATCTTTGTGTGTGTGTGTGTGTGTGTCT
>NW_015647944.1:281940-284077 GCF_001515625.1 Sinocyclocheilus rhinocerous | reverse complement strand
TGTGTGTGTGTCTGTGTGTGTGTGTGTGTGTGTTCAACAGAAGAAACTCAAACAGGTTTGGAACAAATGGAGGGTACGTAAATGATGACAGAATTTAAAGACAGAGTTTTTTTGGGTGAACTATCCCTTTAAGAAAACAGTCTTGCAACTAAGTTTGTAAACTAAGTTTGTAAACTTACTTACTTTAATAATAATATTAAAGGTCAAAATTAACAACAGAGTCTAAACTACAAAATTCAATTGCTATTTATTTTTAGAAATAATAATCAACTCTCAAATAAAAATGTTGTAAGCAAACATTTTGCACATGAGGCAGTTTTTATATCAACTTTTTAATGATATGAAAAAATGCATTAAAATGAAATGAGTTTTGCTTAAAACAAGAAAAGAAAATTGCCAATGGTGTCTGAAAAATCCATTTATTTTCCTTTTGAATTTGAAGTTTATCTTTCTGACTCCATTGACAGATATTATTTCTTGTTTTAGGCTTAAACTCACTTCATTTTGATACTTTTTTCAGAAAACAAGACTTAATATCAAGTCATTTTGCTTCTCAAGCAAATGCATATTGATTTATGAAAGTTTAGATGTTTGTACTGGAAAACAAGACAACAATACTGAGGAAGAACACTGGTTTGCAGTGTGGGGACTTGAAACGTCTGAGAAGCAGGAGACTCGATTATTTGCTGTTCATTTATACTTGCTGCTGTCTAGGAGAAACAAACGAGACTCTTTATTTGGAGATTGTGGTAGAGCTGCATTAAATAACGAGTCTCCGACAAAACCCGAAAAGGCTGCGATGATCTCATCGATGAGCTGATGGTTCGGATGAGCTCATCCTTCCTCAATTAAACTTTACCCATTAAGGAGAGTTTTAAATAGCTCAAAATATCCACCGTCTCCGTTACTCCATCTGTGTCTCCATGACTCTTAAACTATGACAGTTTTGCTGATCCAAAATTAAAGGGATATTTCACCCAAAAATGAATATTCTGTCCAACCCAACAGTTGCTAGCCACTGACTTGCACAGTATTCTTTCCCATACAATGGAAGTCAATGGCTACCAACTGTTTGGTTCCCAACATTCCTCAAAATATCTGCTTTTGTGTTCAACAGAAGAAAGAAACGTAAGTTTCGGAACAACATGAAGGTGAATAAATGATGACAGAAATTAATTTTTTTGGGGGTGATCTGTCCCTTTAAGAGACATTGACTGAACTACAGCATGTTTGTTCTGTTTCATTAGAAACATTTGTTCTGTTTCATGTTTCATTAGAGTAATTAGCAGCTGATTCCATGGAGACCCGACGAGGCTCCGCTCCGACTAATCAAACCAGAGCCAGAATCATACGTCGTGATAGTCTCATGAACGCCTGCCGACGGTGACGCAGAAGAGAAGAAATCATTGAATAAAGTCGTTATTTTTGTTTTCTTTGCACACAAAATAGCTTAATAAAATTAAGGTTGAGCCACTGATGTCACATGGACTATTTTAACGATGTCCTTACTACCTTTCTGGGCTTGTCTATGCACATTAGGTCAGAAAGCTCTCAGATTTCATCAAAAATATCTTGCATTGTGTTCCGAAGATGAACGAAGGTCTTACGGGTTTGGAACGACACGAGGGTGAGTAATTAATGACAGAATTTTGCTCAATGTTGTAAGCAAACATTTTGCACATGAGGCAGTTTTTATATCAACTTTTTAATGATATGAAAAAATGCATTAAAATGAAATGAGTTTTGCTTAAAACAAGAAAAGAAAATTGCCAATGGTGTCTGAAAAATCCATTTATTTTCCTTTTGAATTTGAAGTTTATCTTTCTGACTCCATTGACAGATATTATTTCTTGTTTTAGGCTTAAACTCACTTCAATCATTGAATAAAGTCGTTATTTTTGTTTTCTTTGCACACAAAATAGCTTAATAAAATTAAGGTTGAGCCACTGATGTCACATGGACTATTTTAACGATGTCCTTACTACCTTTCTGGGCTTGTCTATGCACATTAGGTCAGAAAGCTCTCAGATTTCATCAAAAATATCTTGCATTGTGTTCCGAAGATGAACGAAGGTCTTACGGGTTTGGAACGACACGAGGGTGAGTAATTAATGACAGAATTTTCCTCTGAAGGTTC
>NW_015647944.1:277534-279153 GCF_001515625.1 Sinocyclocheilus rhinocerous | reverse complement strand
ATTATTATAAAAACTATAGCACAATTCCAAAAAAGTAAATAAAATGGAAATTGAAAATATAAAAACAAAAGCTAATTAAAATATTAATAAATGCTATAATGTTAAATAAATAATACTAAAATAACACTGAAACTATGAGACAAAACCATAATTCAGAGAACAAAAATATGCAGCTTATATTTTTGTTAAACAGAATGAATTATTAATTAGAAATCAGATCATTACTTGAGCTGCAAAGTGTCCAAATAATCTTTTGACGTGAAAAAAAAAATGGATACATGCTTATGACATAAAGTCATAAAAACATTAACTTGTGGCTATAATTTTGAAAACAGAGTATTTTGATGTTTATTGTCAAGCTCTGACTACTCCCCACTATAAATGCATTAATATAACTTTGATTTTGACCATCTAAATACATTTTAAAAATAAATAAACAAACAAAAATAAATAAGTAAAGTTAAAATGGGTTTCTGTGGTAATTATGTGAAAGACGCTGTTGATTGAGTTCAACACGTTTTGAACCGTGATCATCTGAAATCAACATGAATCATGAGGTATTTCTAAAAGATATGCTCTGATTATGAGTTCAATATAACATGAAATGATTAAAAGGTGTAGGATATGCTCTGCACACACACTAGTCCATCTCCTCCTCACTATAAAGAGTCGGATCCGCCGGTCCGTGTGAGGATGGTTGTGTGGATGCAGCGGCCCACATGAGACAGATTCAGCAGAAAGCTTTAATGACTTCAGCGCTTGCATTGTGGTCCGAAGATGAACGAAGGTCTTACGGGTTTGGAACGACACGAGGGTGAGTAATTAATGACAGAATTTTGCTCTGAAGGTTCGTATTTAAAGGTGTTTGTCATTAATTTCGTGTTCAGTGTTCAGCAGTGAAGCCATCTCTGCACACACACTAGTCCATCTCCTCCTCACTATAAAGAGTCGGATCCGCCGGTCCGTGTGAGGATGGTTGTGTGGATGCAGCGGCCCACATGAGACAGATTCAGCAGAAAGCTTTAATGACTTCAGCGTGATGCTCGCGGTCTGTCAGAGATCTAGAGCAGCGTTCAGCCGACATGTGTGTCACCTCAGGGTGGCTGTGCCTCACGCTCTCAGCCTCAAGACCGAGTTTATTCTCCACTCAGGAGAACAATGAAGCTCAAACATCTCCATCTGCTCGGGCGTCGTCCTGCAGAGAGACGCACAAACACTTCAGTCTGCCTCCATAACACACGCAGAACCACACAAACCTCCCTCAACTGCTCTTCAGGTGAACATCTGCCGGCAGAGAGAACATCTGAATTAAATTAAATGTCCTTTACGACTGCTGCTAGACTCTTTATACAACATGACATTATACAACCAGCCAGATCTCGGGTAAAAACCAAGGCAAACTGTGTGACCTCACGCAGGTCTGTAATACCTGGAGGGTCACTTGTAAGGATAACAGAAATCATAGTGAACAGAAAACATAGTGAATAGAGCACTTATCTTGTTGATTTATCGGCCATAGATTATTTAATTTTATTATTTAATTTAATTCAATTTATTAATTTATTAACTTAACTTTTTATTTTATTTTATTTTATTTTATTTATTATTATTATTATTAT
>NW_015647944.1:265526-273711 GCF_001515625.1 Sinocyclocheilus rhinocerous | reverse complement strand
TAATAATAATTTAAATAAAAAATAATTTAATAAAATTATTATTTAATTTACAATTTTATAAAAACAAATTAATAATAATAAACATATTGCATTCTCATGCATTGTTAGAATTTATTTTAATTTTCACTTTATTTTAAGAACCAATTCTCGCTATTAACTAGTTTCTTACTAGCATGCATATTATAGCATATTGGCTGTTTATTAGTACTTATAAAGCACACATTAATGCCTTATTCTGCATGACCATATTTCAGATCCCTTAAACCTACACCATACCTAAACTTAACAACTACCTTACTAACTATTACTAAGCAGCAAATTAGTAGTTTAGTGAGGCAAAAGTCATAGTTAATAGTAAGTTAATCGTGAGAATTGGTCCCCAAACTAAAGTGTTAACAAATAACAGTGTTACATACACTCACCAATGCTGATTTTTACTTGCATTTGAAAAGAGTTCATTTTAGGCTCTGTAAACAATCTTGTATTAACATTTTTAACTCTGTGTCTATGATTGCATTCAAGGTTTTTTTTTTTTTTAAGGAATTAATATGCTTATTGAGTAAGGATGCATTAAATTGATCAAAGACATCTATAATGTTACAAATGATTTCTACTGAAATAAACGCAGGAATCAGTGCATTAGATCTTGTACGTGTGTCTCCAGCACAGATGCGTCTGACCCTCGTTATGAGCTCAGGCCTCATTAAGGATCCATTACTGAGACCCTCGTTAAAATGAACGCTGAGACCGGATCGGAGGGGAAAGAGATGATTGGATTAAATCATTATATAAATGTGATTTTACTGGGAAAAAATTAATAAAACACCTGCAGAAACCAACGGAGACGTTAGTCAAAGTTAATCTGAGTAATCTCAAGTCATGTTTCACTACAACCTGTCAAAAATAAAAGTTTGGTTTAACTTTAACAAATTATGACAGAAATATATTACTGCTGTACAGTCGAATATACACTGTAAACAATTTCCAACTATTTCAACTTAAAAACTTAAGTTCAACTTACATTTTTAAGTCATTTTAAGTCATTTCAACTTAAATTACACTGAACCGACTTAAAAAAGTCGATTTTCAATTTCAAACAAATTGAAATTGCTCAACTTATTTTGATAAGTTAATGTACTTACAGGTTACTAAAACATGATTTTTGTTTGACTTTTCAAGAAATACCACAGTTTTTTGTCCATGCTTTCATTTAAGCAGTAAATATGTTGTGCAATACTTTGCCAATAAATGAAATGAATTGTTTAAATTTTATTTGATTACATTTGAAAAGATTAACTACTATTGTTAATTACATTTGATCAGCACTGCTTTTGATAATAAATTTGTATTAAATCACAAAAACAGAATTTCTGAAAAAAATAAAACATTGATAGGTGTAGCGTCTGGACCAATCAGACACACCATTTTTCATTTGATTTAACAAATCAATTATTCATTAGATTAACAAATCGTCACAGTCCCCTCACCAAATAAACTGGATGCCAGGATGTCTGCCACGAGCCTTACTTATATCACATTTGACGTTGTTCATTGTTTGCTCATAACTGGAGTCCCTAATCATGCAGATTTATGCTGCAGGCTCTGTGTAGGTACGTACAGTAAGAAAGTTATTTCCCTTAACCAGGAAATTAACGTTCTTAGAATTGACAAGACAGTTGACCCTGAGAGGTCAGCTAAATATCTACAGCGGATCTAAATATTTATAATTAATTATAACTAGTTATGATTAATTATTCATATTTCCCCATGAGCTGATTCGCTACATAGGGCACTATTATTGTTAAAATTATGAATTCAAAGTTTTATGAACTCAAATGGAAAAAATATTTATTTTTTGATTATAAAATTTAATTAAATGAAATCCAGATAAACTGCGGAAAAAATAAAACATTTCATATGGCACTATAACTGTTCAATTTTTAATAAATCATTACATCTTTTAAGTTTTATGACTTCAACTGATTATACATTGTTTTATGATTATTAAAGTTTAATTAAACCATTAAATTGAATCCTTGAAAATGAAAACGAAAAACAGTTTTTGCGGAAAATAACACAAATTTCAGGGGGAAAAAAAACGAAAACATTTCATAGGGCATTTTACTGTTAAGTGTTTCATAAAATATTAAATTGTTATTCTGAAAGTTTTTATTTTTGTCTGAAAATTTAATTTTTTTATTATTTTATTCTACTAACCAAACAGCTGATGGTCCCCATTGACTTCCAGTGTATTTTTTCCCTACCATGTAAGTCAATGGCTACCAGCAACTGTTTTCTTACCAACATTCTTCAAAATATCTTCTTTTATGTAAAAGAAATAAACAGAAACTCATACAGGTTTGGAACAACTAGAGGGTGAATCAATGATAACAGAATGTTCATTTTTGGGTGAACTGTCCCTTTAAGACTTATAATAGATCCTGCTGAACGTTTGTGCTTCACAGAAGAGAGAGACATACCGGTTCAGAAGGACATAAATGTACATTTAAGGGTGAAATATTCCTATTAATTGCTACTGATTTAAGCTGATTTAACTGTAGATGTTTTTGGCTCGGTGAGGTCATTTGTGACCCTGGAGCACAAAAGCAGTGTTAAGTCGCTGGGGTATATTTGTAGCAATAGCCAACAATACATTGTATGGGTCAAAATTATACATTTTTCTTTTATGCCAAAAATCATTAGGATATTAAGTAAAGATCATGTTCCATGAAGATATTTTGTAAGTTTCCTACCGTAAATATATCAAAACTTAATTTTTGATTAGTAATATGCATTGCTAAGAACTTCATTTGGACAACTTTAAAGATGATTTTCTCAATATTTAGATTTTTTTGCACCCTCAGATTCCAGAATTTCAAATAGTTGTATCTCGGGCCAAATATTGTCCGATCCTAACAAACCATACATCAATGGAAAGCCTATTTATTCAGCAATTTTGAAAAATTGACACTTAAGACTGGTTTTGTGCTCCAGGGTCACATTTGTCACGGTGAGCCGCTCACATCAGCCTGATTGAAGATCAGCAGAGAGACGCAAGCGCTGAAGAAGCCAGTCATATGCCAAGCGTAGAGGACGAGATGTGATTTCAGTCTGAGCTCACGTCATATTTTGACAGCGGAGTCAAACGCGGCAGACAGACGCAGGTGAGCGAGTCCCAGCGCTCCCCAATCCTCCGGAGGACAAGCATCGGGCCGGTGACAGCCGTTCCTCCGGCCCTCAAAGACACATCTGACCGTCTATCAATCTGACAGCCGCTGGTCAGGAGCGCAGCTGACAATCAGTCAGACACACGCCTGTCAAACCAGCCGCTCTGAGAAAGAGGACGAGGAAAGACGGAGGAAAGAAGAAACACATGCTGGAGGATTTTTAAAGGGTTTATCATACACTTATAATGTGATTATGTTTTTGCGCCAATCATTTATTTGTGAGCCTGGAGCACAAAAGCAGTGTTAAGTCGCTGGGGTATATTTGTAGCAATAGCCAACAATACATTGTATGGGTCAAAATTACAGATTTTTCTTTTATGCCAAAAATCTTTAGGATAAAAGAAAAATCTGTAATTTTGACCCATACAATTTTTTAGACAATTAATCGTCAGCCAAATGTCATAATCGTGACAGCCCTAAAAAGCATTACAATAAATCGTGCTACCAATAGTGATTAAATCTAAAGATCGATTAGCTCATATCACATCAAACCATGCAAATTATTATTGTTATACTTTATTCTCAGATTATTAATGTTAACAACATCAGCATTGCGTGGCTATGAGTATAGTGTGTGTGTAGATTTCAATTTCTGTACAGTCTAATCTCTAATTGTCATACCATTCAAGGATGCATTAAATTGATCAAAAGCAACAGTATAGACATTTATAATTCCTAAGATTTATCATTTTTATATCGCAATTATAAATTCTAAAAAAAAAGTATAATTTTTATATTACATTTATAATTTATTAAAAAAAACTGCAGATCTTTTAAATATATAAAGTAAATATATAACATACAATATTAAAATAGAATATTTTAATAGAATTTAAGAAATTAATATTTTTATTCAGCAAAGATGCATGAAAACGGAAATGTATAATGTAGACTATTTTTATTTCAAATCAATGCTGTTCTTTTGAACTTTCTATTCATCTGTGAATTCTGAAAAATAAAATGCATCACGGTTTCCACAAAAATATTGTGCAGCACAACTGTTTTCAACATTGATAATAATCAGAAATGTTTCTTGAGCAGCAAATCAGCATATTAGAATGATTTCTGAAGATCATGTGACACTGAAGACTGGAGGAATGATGCTGAAAATACAGCTTTGATCACAGGAATAAATTACATTTTAAAATATATTAAAATAGAAAACAGCTGTTTTAAATCATAATAATATTTCACTATTTTTACTGTATTTTTGATCAAATAAATGCAGACTTGTTGAGCAGAAGAGACTTCTTTCAAAAACCAACTCCAAACTTTTAAACCATAGTGTAATTTTATGAATTTCACTCTAAGAGCAATTGTAGCTCAGCACCATCTTTCTTTCTGTCCTTCTGTTTTCCCGTCCTCTCCGAGCGTGTGTGTATTTTTGGGTGTGTGTTGGTGTCTCTGAGCGCGAGACGCGCCGCAGGGTCTCAGCTGCGATCAGTGTGTTTGTTTAGAGTTATTTAGACACCAGCCGCTGTTCAAACACACACACACACACACACACACACACACCAGACCCTCCAGCGTTTATTACACACAGACTCCGTCTCAGCTGACGAGCACAGATTATGTAGGCGGCTGTTACCTGGAAAAGACGCTGAGAAAACAAACACTGTAGCTCAACAACAACAACAACATACAAATCAAACACACAACGCCACTGTAAAAACAACACGCATGAAGCTACAGCGTTAGAAACATACGAGCGCATTAAAATTAAATATTAGAGACTGAAATAATCAGTACTGATGACAAATACATATCTGATCAGACTAAATTTAAATCACTAACTATATTTACTGTTTTAAAGGCTTTATAGACTGACACAAAACAACATAAATGCAGAAATAAAGGATATTGTGTTGAAACAATCATTCATGTGAAATTGACAACAGCAACGTTATTGTTTGTTTTAAATATTGTTTAACAAATATGAATTTTTAGTAACTGATGGAGATACTGATATCTAGAGAGGAGAGCGGCCAATGCTTAATAAACATAAATAATAAACAATATTAGAATAGATTTTTAAAATAGATTTTTTTACAATATAAAAATAGACTTTTATTCATCAAGGATGCATTCGATTGATCAAAAGTGACAGTAAAGACATTTCTAATGTAGCAAAAGATCTCAAATAAATGCTGTTCTTTTGAACTTTCTGTTCATCTGTGAATCCTGAAAAATAAAATGCATCACAGTTTCCACAAAAATATTGTGCAGCACAACTGTTTTCAACATTAATAATAATCAGAAATGTTTCTTGAGCAGTAAATCAGCATATTAGAATAATTTCTGAAGATCATGTGACACTGAAGACTGGAGTAATGATGCTGAAAATACAGCTGTGCATCACAGAAATAAATTACAGTTTAACAGATATTCACATAGAAAACAACTGTTTTATATTCTAATAATATTTCCCTATTTTTACTGTATTTTTGATCAAGTAAATGCAACCCTGGTGAGTAGAAGATAATTATATATATATTTTTTAATCCTATCAACCTCAAATGGTACTATATATAATGACACATTTTCCCATTGATATTAATTGCAAAATGAAAAAAAAAGCAGTCAATTAACTGGTAGTTTATCCACTGTTAATGTAATGAGCATCACATAAGAATTTTACTTTAACATGAAAAAAAAATATTTTAAAGAAAATGATTAGTGAGAATAAAAGTTACGCCTTCTTTCTTTGTGTGAACATTTGGGCGGCGTTATGCAAATCTTCCCACATAGTGAGGTAGATATGTGGGGGCGTGTTCGAACGAGCCGTTTTAGGTAGGTGTGGCTAACTCTTAACTTTTATAAAGAATATCTCTTTGGATTTGAGACTTTAGTCTTTGCAACTTTACAGATCTTCTTTATGCACCAAGAGCTTGTAACACTCTAAAGAGAAAGGAAAAAATGAAATCGCATCATATGACCCCTTTAAGACATATTTTAAGTTCTGCCAACAAATATCACTGAAATGCATGTTGCTTATTTAATTTCACAGTCAGAAAACACATTCAATCCTGAATCAGTGTAAAATATGCTTCTCCAGATATTAAGGTAATTGAATCGTCCTGCTAGACATTAAACACACCAGACAACACCACTATCAGCAGACTTCTGTCGGCCTGCTAGGAGACGAAATTATTTATTTTATATTCTGTCACTTTAAAAAAGCCCTGGCTTCCTCACTGCTGCCAATATGATGTTTGTGTGCCAAATCGGCCCATTTGTTTCTCATTTCTGAATCCCAGCGAATCATCAGGCTGTTCGGTGTCCCTGCGTCACGTTTCTCTCAAGAGTTTCTCACATCCAGCACTAAAAGGGACCAAAGGTGATGCTTAAAAGCTGTAAAAGGACGGTTTAATGAATGAGCCGCGTGCCGAACGGAGGTGATAATGAGGTGTTGGTGCACGGATCACATGGACGGCTCTGATAACGACTTCACCTCCATTAGCAGCAGCAGCGGCGGACAATCAGACGGGCCGCTCAGGATTCACTGTCAGACGGCAGGAATGCGCTAATATTCGCCTAATAGCATGTCTCTGTGAGACAGACGGAGACATGGAGGACGGAGAAAACCAGGGAGAATGTCTGTCGAATGAGACACAATAAGCCATTTATCCTTGTTAGGTGACGTACAAGATATATATTTATATACGAGAACGAGACGAGAAGCACAGTGGTGTCCCGGTGCAGCACGTATCACACACTGAACGCGTCGCGTCAGCAAACGGGACGAGAAATTGCGAAATTCCAGATAAATTTATAAAATAGGCTATGATACAATATTGATATTTATCATGATATTCATTCATAATGGGGAAGGAAATGCTTTCCACATGTTTGTTAGACCTTGAGAATGAAGGTAAACATAACTTTGTTCACAATTAAATTCCACGGAGGAGCTACGTTTTAATTTAGGGCCCAATGAAATGCATTTTATTTTTCCCTAAATTCTGTGTTTTCCATTTGATTTCTTATGGACTCTATGTTTTATGATTCAGTACAAATTTATCATAAAAAAATGGTGTCTAGTGAAATGATTTAATAAAACTTGAACAATTTAATTAATCCTTTAAAATGCAATCAAATGAAAATTAATCGCAAAACACTGCATTTTTATTTTTTTATTTTATTTTATCAGACATGATGCCGCACAACAGAACTGTATAAATGAATAATAATAAAAAATTGTATGATATTCCTTAAAAATCATAACATTATTATTACTTTGAGAATTGCATTGTAGTATACAGTAGTATTTCAATGTTTGTTAGACCTTGAGAATGAAGGTAAACATAACTTTGTTCACAATTAAATTCCACGGAGGAGCTACGTTTTAATTTAGGGCCCAATGAAATGCATTTTATTTTTCCCTAAATTCTGTGTTTTCCATTTGATTTCTTATGGACTCTATGTTTTATGATTCAGTACAAATTTATCATAAAAAAATGGTGTCTAGTGAAATGATTTAATAAAACTTGAACAATTTAATTAATCCTTTAAAATGCAATCAAATGAAAATTAATCGCAAAACACTGCATTTTTATTTTTTTATTTTATTTTATCAGACATGATGCCGCACAACAGAACTGTATAAATGAATAATAATAAAAAATTGTATGATATTCCTTAAAAATCATAACATTATTATTACTTTGAGAATTGCATTGTAGTATACAGTAGTATTTCAAATTAAACCGGACTTTTATTTTGACGGTTTGTCGTGAAGGTCTCTCAGTTTTAGGTTCAGCGTGTATTTAACGGTATTTTATCTCAAATTAAACTGCATAAAGCTGGTGAAGTGACTCTCAGAGCAGCTCTGAAGATGAAGTGCATGTGTTCATGTCCTCATATATTTAGACGCAGATGCTGAGTTTGAGTTTGTGTATCAGATTAAACTACTCCACGCATTCACACAGACTTATTAGCGACATGCACTGACTGGTTGC
>NW_015647944.1:259302-262477 GCF_001515625.1 Sinocyclocheilus rhinocerous | reverse complement strand
ATTATTATTACTTTGAGAATTGCATTGTAGTATACAGTAGTATTTCAAATTAAACCGGACTTTTATTTTGACGGTTTGTCGTGAAGGTCTCTCAGTTTTAGGTTCAGCGTGTATTTAACGGTATTTTATCTCAAATTAAACTGCATAAAGCTGGTGAAGTGACTCTCAGAGCAGCTCTGAAGATGAAGTGCATGTGTTCATGTCCTCATATATTTAGACGCAGATGCTGAGTTTGAGTTTGTGTATCAGATTAAACTACTCCACGCATTCACACAGACTTATTAGCGACATGCACTGACTGGCTGCTGTAACATGTATTTCTGTTGTGTGATAGGATGTTAGATTAATCCATATTGAGTAAAAATGTCCAGAGTTTATCATCATTAACATACATTTTATCATAATCTCGATATGATATTTTTTCACCTGGCGCTAATTTAGGCTATTTGTAGAACATGCTTGGCGGGCGACTCAGAGACTCCATGCGGGCTTTAATTAATTAATATTTCTGACCCATTATATTTATTTCCTACTGGAATTACAAATCCATAGAGCCTTCTTTTGCACTAGGACTGAAAACACACAAAACTGTGCAGATGTTTCTCTTTCATAGCTCAAATATAATATAATATAATATAATATAATATATGTTTCTCTTTCATAGCTCAAATATAATATAATATAATATATTTTTGACGTTTAAGCTCTTAAATTTCCCTTCTTTGTGTTTTTTAGTATAACTGAGATGCTATTATAGTTTTTGTTATTATTGAATTACATTTTAGTTTTATAGTTTCTCCTTTCAGGTTAATTTTAGTTAAAGTTTTAGTAATTCAGTTGTGTGTTTTTGTCATTTTTATTAGTTTTTGTTGATTTTATGTCCATATAGATTTGATTAACTTTTATTGCATTTTTAGTTTTAGTTATTTTAGTCCATCAAGTTAAACTAAATGAAAATTAGAAATGTTGCCTTGTTAACTAGCTGAAATATAAAGATTTTAGATTTTATTTCATTTAACATTTATTTTATTTCAAGTAACTTTTTTTTTTTTTTTGTTAACTATGCTGCACAATTATTGTGGTTATCTCAAATAACTGTGATTATATCAAATCACCACGATCAGAATTAATATTTACGACAGGCATACTCGGGTGAAATAAAAATAGACTCAATACAGTACGAGAAAAGTGATATAAAATGAATGTGGAAAGCAGCTCAGATGATTTGCTGAGAAATAAGTTCATATTGAGATGCTATTGTTTAGACAGTTTCTAAACCTCCAGAAGAGACATGCAAGATTACGGTCAGTCGGAGGATTAAGCAAAAGTCTCTATTCGCTCTCAGTTTAATCTCGCTGCTGTCTGAGAATCAGTTGAGATTTGTCTCTCCAGCCACCGAGAACAACAGATCAATCCACAGCAATTATCTCCATCAGCATCAATGAGCTCAAGCCAAACATCCATAAAATGACATTATGCGAGTTAGATTACACCACATTTGCTGCTAGAGACTCAAGACAAACATTAAAGACATAAATGACCTTCTACATCTACAACAGAGCATTGTATGGTTACTGACTCCACAATGCAATGCAACCAGACTTTTCATTCAACTCCACTGCTTCTTGAGTATTTATTAAATCAGACTGCGACTTTAAAAAATAAACTAAGTAATAAAGTAAAAATGCAACAAACAAGCGCAAAAGCATAACAGGGAGCAACAAGAACCGATGAATACTCACCAAAACGGCTCAACGAAGTCGAACACACATATATTCCAATCTAGTATCTGGAGTCTCTATCCATTACGATTCCTATAGTATTTCCATCTCAGCCTCAAAAAAGTGATGCTATCTTGCATGTGCAATGGGAACATACATTTGTGAACATGTGACTCGCAAGGAAATGGCATCATGACAACACTGAATTGAAATCTGAATGGACTGCATTGGAGGAATATGTTTTGTAGATTCATAAGCAGGTACTAACTGACACAACTAACCAGCCAAACCATGAGTCTTTGGTTAATTCACACTAACCAACACACAGAAAACACATGGAAACAATCAGGAAGAGGATGAAGGAAATACATGTCAAAATAAAAGACTCCAGACAAACTCAACACCACAGAATAAACTAATCATATGGAGTTTTCTTTTAATGTGAGCTCAAAATAATGGCCTGGATCATCTGCAAACACTTCTAATGATAATGATAAACGTCCAGATCCATATTTAGGATAAAATAAACTTTTATAAACCCAAATTATACATGCAAAGAGTCATTTAGCTCTTCTGTGCCAAAGTATTTAATGCAACTATTCAATTGATTGTATTTAATAGTCTACACTCTTAAAAATAAAGGTGCTTCAAAAGGTTCTTCGCAGCGATGCCATAGAAGAACCATTTTTGGTTCCACAAAGAACCATTCAGACAAAGGTTCTTTAAAGAACCATCTCTTTCTTACCTTTTTATAATCTGAAGAACCTTCTTTCGCCACAAAGAACCTTTTGTGAAACAGAACGGTTCTTCAGATGTTAAAGGTTCTTTATGGAACCATTTAGACAAAAAGGTTCTTCTATGGCATCGTGAAGCACCTTTATTTTTAAGAGTGTAGTTCCTTTTATATTATATATAATGTTATGAAAAGTACATATTTCGTATTTTGGAAACACTTAAATCCTTTTTGTATAATGCATTATAAAGCTATTCATAATGTATGTTGCAATGCATTATATTTTTCCATAAATAATTGTAACCAAAGTTCAAAAGCATTGTAATATTTGAAGGTTTGTTTGTCATGTTTTGATGCATTACACTTTCTAAAGGTGGAACGATTAATAGAAAGGTATTATAATATATTATAATTGTGGTTTCAATTATTCATGAGATCATGCAATGCATTATAAGGTGCATTACAAGGCATAATTAATGCATTAAAACCAGTGGTGGACAAAGTACACAAATTAAGTACTTGAGTAAAAGTACAGATCCGTATGATTAACTCCAGATTACTCCAGTAAAAGTAAAAGTACTCCGTTTTCAATTTTACGCGAGTGAAAGTACAAAAGTACTTGATTTTTTATGTACTTAAGTAAAAAGTACCGATAGATGAATGTTTATTTTGCAGTTTTATATAGGCTACTTTTATCATTTAATTTTATATTAGCATATAT
>NW_015647944.1:255577-257787 GCF_001515625.1 Sinocyclocheilus rhinocerous | reverse complement strand
TTTTTTTTTACCTAAAATAGAGACACAGATGTTGATGTGTCTGCATTCAATCATTTCAGTGGGCTTAAATAGATCCCCCTTTACAGCAGATTTAGTTCACAAACAACTGACAGTTTTGACCTAAATATGATTTTCAGTTACAATAATTAATCCTAAAATTCGACATTAGTAACTTACTTTTAGCAGCATCAGACGCTCGCGCTCTCACAAGATCTCCTGGTTGTTACTTGTGAATTCAGTTCACTGGAGACTCGCACTAAACGGTTCATTTGAATCAGTGAGTTGTCGACTCGGGAACAGCTGCAATCGGATCATTCCAATTCTTGAATGAATCGTTTGGTGTGATTTGCGAACCGATTTAAAAGGTTCATTGAAAAGAATCAGTTCGTTCTTGAATCAGACACCGCTTCTGCGTGTCAGAGCACGTGATATATTATAAGGAGTAACGATAAGTTTTATGAAATGTAGTGAAGTAAAAAGTACGATCTTATGCTTTGGAATGTAGTGAAGTAAAAGTAAAAGTTACTCAAAATAAAGTACAGATACTTGAAAAATGTACTTAAGTACAGTAACGAAGTAAAACTACTCCGTTACTGTCCACCACTGATTAAAACTACTTTTATAATACATTATGCTTTACTGATCCTGTAAAAAGAAAATGCAAGCAAATTTTCTTCTTAATCTCAACAGAGTATAAAAAAAACATTTGAGAGACTCACTGTTTTAGCATTTCCTAATGATCTCATATTTCCCTTCCATGTGTAAAATACTGACGACATTTGAAGAGCTTTCTATATTTACAATCAGAAGCTCACTGGCCTGCTTCCCTGCTGAAGGTTCAGCTCTCACAAGATGAAAACCCTGAAGAAACAGTGATAAAGTAGTTTTGTTTTGTCCTCTGATCGCTCACTAATGTCTTCAGTCTGATACGAGACTCCAGCAGAAATCAACCCCACTTCACAGAAGAGCGACGCGCGGCAGATGTATGAAAGATATATAGGATATGTGCACTGATTTGACAAGCCATAACAGGTACTTATACAGTAAGGTGTTACAGTATCTGTGTTGACTGCATTTCTGCGCCTGTGACTCAACAAAATGAATTACAGCATCCACTCAACCAATCAGAGACGATCCTGCGACTTCCCTTTGAATCTTTCTTTGTCAATTGCATTATTTATTTTAAGTTAGCTGTATTTCTGTAGTGCTTTAGATTGTTTCAAAGCAGCTTCACAGTAATAAACATGCTCCATGATGCAAACATCATCAAATATGAGGCTCTAAAAAGGCAGTGGCATCATTATTCGGGTCAGTATTGATTCAGTTCAGTTCAACAACTGTGTAAAACTCTTCCATTCTGTTTTCAAATTATATTGTTCTTTGCCCTTATTAATTTATGCATGATATGAACTTTTTTATTGGACTGTTTTATTTATATATTTATACATTCAAATGCAATACAAATGTAAAATATTTCCAATAAAGCACTGAAACTGCTTATGTTTTATTATGCATTCAATTCTTCCATTATATTGTCTGACATGATTGGATTGCAAAGTTTAAAACCAAACGTTGCACTTTTAGTTTCTAATGTAACATAAAAGCTTTCCTGACTAACTTTCTTGCACTGAAGCAGCGGACTGCACACAGACGCTGTGATTCTGTCCTGTTTGGTTTTGGCACAGTCCACAGACTTATTCTCAGCTCATTCAGCAAATACAACGGCTGCGATCTCACCTGAACACACACACGCAGGTGACCCAGACACGGAGAAGAGCAGTGTATTCCAGCCAAAAATCAGATTCTGTGATCGTTTGCTCCACTCATGCTCTGCTCCAAACATGAACGTTGAGTTTTCTTTCTCAGGGACTGTCATGCTCCAAAATACAATCTATTACACAAATCATATGAACTACTTTTTAAGACTTCTACAGTGTTTTTCATCCTTTTTTTGGAGCTCGACGGCTCCTTACTCAAATTTTTTGCTGCTTATTGAATTTACTTCATTAAGACGAGGTAAAGCAACACATGGTTTTAGTTAAAGGCGTCATATGATGCCCATTTTTCACAAGTTGATATGATTCTTTAGTTTTAACATAGTTTGGTTCAAATTTCTCAATGGTAGTGTAAAAACACCTTTTTTACCCTGTCAAAAACAGCTCTTTTCAGATCAAGCCGTTTTTGTAGCATTTCCCTTTAAATGTTAATGA